>NC_042997.1:89152861-89455361 GCF_006345805.1 Octopus sinensis | reverse complement strand
CTGCTGGAGAATGTTCTTTCGGTCAACAACCCTCATCCGTTTCCAAGCAAGGTAAAATTTCTCCATGACCAGATATGCTTTCACAGAAGATTGGAAATGAAGAATAGTGGAACTCATTTACACCTGTTGTGCAATGTCAAAACAAGGACACACACACACACAAACACACACAAATACACACACACACACACAAACACACATATACATATACATATATATGATATGTTTCTTTCAGTTTCTATCAACTAAATATACATACATACACACACACACACACATATTTAATATTTTGGACTAATGGGTATATGTCAATTAGTGTGTTGAAGTGTTGAGCAGAGCAGTGACACAGTTTGGGCTACCTGGTGTCATTAGCAGTTGGGTTATATTTCCATTGGATCTACTTCAGGAACTCCACAGTGTTAGTTGAGATAAGAAATTATTGCTATTATTATTATTATTATTATTATTATTATTATTATTATTATTATTATTATACACACACAAACACACACACATCACCAAGCTTTTAGCAAAATTCTATAGAGATTCTCTGCTCAACTTTCTCTGTCATGGTCAATGCAATGATCACACGCTACACACCTTCCTGCTAAGCACTGCTGTAAACAGTGGAAGTGAGGTAGAACGTTAAAACTTAGTGCACATGCACAGTAGAGTTCAAGGTTAATTTTTGCCAAGCAGCTTTACTCTGCATGCTTTAGCTTTGTTACTATGGCAACAATCCAGATACTTACTGATTAGACCACACACACACGCACATACACACACACATACATGTATGCATGCACATGCACGCACATGCAAACACACATATATGTATCAGTGTAGGACACATTCTTATTGATCAAACCTTGTATATATATATATATATATATATATATATATATATACTTATATACAAGTATACATATGAACATATTTATATATATCGCCTGGATCACCTGGATTGGCCAGACTGTCTGGTGCCGAGTCAGCTCCCTTGGCCACACCATTTGCTCCATTCCCCTCATACTCTTGCCATAGGGATTGAAGAAATTCAGGCAAACACCTCAGCACTCCATGCATGCAATGAACCTGGTTAACAGAATAGGACAGGTACAAACTGTGTATTCAAAGCAGTTATTTCCAAAGGTATTTTGCCTTGCCAAACCACTACCAATAGTATCAATATAATCTGAATTACTACATAAATCAGTATTGGAGAAATACAGAATAAAAGTGTGTTACCTGAGAGTATCGTGTGTCACCAGTGACCCATAACCAGCCTCAATGATAGCATTTGCCAGCCCTTGACTTAACAGTGATTTCATTTCTAACAACATCTGCTGAGAACACTCCTGCAAAAGATATGCATCATCATCAAACTTTTAACAGAATTGAGACCCTAAAACCAAGGTGTCATGTAAAAAGCAATGGTATGGATGCTGATGCCAAGTAAAAAGCAGTAGTGCTGGTGCCACATACAAAACACTAGTGATGGTGACACCTGTAAAACACCCAGTGCACTCTGTGGAGCAGTTAGCATTAGGAAGAGTATCCAGCCATAGAAACCAAACCAAAAGAAACTATGAAGCCTGGAGTAGCCCCAGGCCTTGCCAGTTCCTGTCAAGCTGTCCAGCCCATGCCAGTATAGAAAATGAATGTTAAATGTTGATGATGATGATGATGATGATGATGACGACGACGACGACGATGACAATGACAACTTAATCCTGCAGCATTTTGTCTGGGATGCCCACCATCCTCAGATATGAGCTCACCACTTCTAATGTTTTTTTTTCTATTACAGGTGCCTCCCACTGACCCTTTTCTGGATAGAATTCAATGTCTATTTGCATCACATATCTGGACTGGTGCGAATATTTCTCTAACATACATTCACGAGACCAAGCCGTGAAAATTGAAAATGAAGAACGCTTCAGATATGAATACAGAATCGCGGCAAACGCCAGTCACAATCCAAAAACCTTCTTTGCCCATGTCCAATGGAATTCCCGCTTGAACAACCAAATTGCAACATTGGTAGACTCAACAGGCGTATCGATTGAGGACCCTTATCAGCAGAGTCAGTTATTTGCTGAGGCTTTTTCAACTATCTTCAAACAAGATGATGGTCGTGAACCCCCTCTATTTGATAGATCGGTACCTCCAATGCCTAGATTGGTCATCACGTTATTCAAGGCCTCGATGTCAACAAGGGTCACGGCCCTGATGGCATACACCCACAAGTTATCAAAGCGTTGGCTCCGGTCATCTGCGAACCTTTAACACTTCTATTCAATATGTCATTGGCGACGGGTGTTATACCTGCGGACTGGAGAACAGCGATAATCTGCCCAATTTTTAAGAAAGGGAGCCGCGATGACCCGCTTAACTACCGACCGGTTTCCCTTACTTCAATAATCAGATATTCGAAACCATCCTTAAGAAAAGTATGTTGCTCCACCTCCAAAACACAGCCTCTATCTCTGATTTCCAACACGGCTTCGTATTGACCAACTTACTGGTAATGGAAGAATTGGTGATGCATATACTGATGCATATACTGGATGATGGTGATGCTGTTGACATAGTTTTATTGGACTTTGCCAAAGCTTTTCACTCGGTAAACCACCGCCTATTACTTATCAAGCTTCAAGCATATAGTTTCCATCTGGATATTGTACGATGGGTTAGTGCCTTCCTCTCAGATCGCTCCTTCCAAGTCCAAGTTAATGGTTCGCTGTCTGACGTCTCCAGTGCGAGCAGTGGTGTGCCTCAAGGTTCAGTGCTTGGGCCCTTATTGTTTTTAGTTTTCATAAATGACTTGCCCGACGACCTCACACAACACATCCTTCTATTTGCCAATGATGTCAAACTGGTCGCTCCTCGCGGTGATATAGATGATCTTCATCGATGCCTCCACCAAGTTTGGAGATGGTCTAACGAATAGGACCTGTGCCTGAACGTGTCAAAGTGCTGTCATCTGCCTGTTGGCTCTTCTCTTGCAACTCAACTTGATTTCGAGCCGGCTTGTCTGCTGCTGGAGAGGACCGACCAGGTAAAGGACCTGGGTGTCTTGATGGAATCTTCCTTTTCATCTTCGGCCCAGTGCGTCCATGCTGCCAACAAAGCACGCGGAGTTCTGTTTTTGATTCGACGGTCATTCAGAATGCTCACAGCAGCCATATTCCTACCGCTCTATGTCACGCTGGTGAGACCCTTATTGGAGTACGGGATTCAAGCCTCTTCTCCTTATCTCCTCAAAGACATACATCATCTCAAAAGAGTCCAGAAGCTGGCTACCTGCATGGTTCTTGGTCTCAAGCATTTGTCTTATGAAGAAAGGCTGAAGACGCTCGACCTTTATTCTCTTGAAAAACGACAACGCCGTGGTGATCTAATTCTTGCTCACAACATCATAAGCAGAAAGTGTAACCTCTTGAAAGAGCTGTTCTTCACTCCTGCTCCAGAGCGTCAGCTGCGGGGTCACTCCAAAAAGCTCTATCTGCGACGATTTCATCTCAATCGAAGGAGAGGGGCTTTCTCCGTCCAGGTTGCAGATCCATGGAATAAGCTGCCAGACAAGATAGTGAAGATGCCAACGACCGCTCGGTTCAAAGTCTCTCTTGACCAGAAATGGCCTGAACTCTTTGCATGAACACCACCCTGTACATAACTCCATGTCCCCCTACATGGCCTTGCTTTTTGCTTTTTGAGCCAAAAAATTAACTTAACTTAACTTAACAATACTTCAAATATCCAATTGTTCTCTCCATTCAATTTGTAAGAATTAACTAACATTAATTATCCAATGGCTCAAACTTGCCCTATTTCTTTCAAACTTCCATAGATCTTCCACACCCAGTGTCCATGACTCCCTACCATACTTGATAATCATAATTAAGTATGATAATTCAAATAGCCCTAAGGTGAACATAGTACAGCAACAAAAATATCACAGAGAAACGACTCCAAGACCTGAGTATAATTTCCACAGAAATCTACTTGTATTTGCTAATGACCCTAGAGAAAAGACACTTTCTATCTGTCCCACCACCTTTTAAACATAAGGCATTTAGGGATCTATTTTACTCTATTTTACTTTGTTTTCTCCATATCATAAACAACTATATGCCACAGTCAATACAATAAATTATCGACCAGTTCATATTTTTCACTTGGTATAAAGGGTAAAAGACACCCTTTGGTCATAAATTACCATGGGATTGCACCTAGAAAGTTGCCCTCCAAGGCACGAGTTCAGACAAGGCTGTTTATGGAAGACCAGCAGTCAGCCATGCATACCAGCTTCCCCTCTCCAAGCCACTGATGTCTTTCCAAAAGGCTAATAATCTTGGCACTAGTGACGTCACAACTCATTTCTACAGCTGAGTGAATAGGTGCAACATGAAATAAAGTGTCTTTCTCAAGAACACAATACACAGTCTGGTCAAGGAATCGAACTTACTAGTGTATGGTAGTGAGCCCAACACTCTAACCACTGAGCCATGCACCTTCACTTGCTTTAGCTTCTTTATATTTCATCATAAAAATAAAACTGTTTTCATGCTACAAGATCAAACTTCAAACAAAGGAAGGCTAGATGGATTTAGAAGGGAATGTTATAATTTTCAATTTTAATCCAAGGAAGAGAGGCATGCTCATAATACTTACATGCATTTTCATTCCTGTTAGTGATGAGGAAAGACCTAAATCCAAAAAACTTCAGCAACATGAGAGAGGTAAATAGTAATTATTTCTTTTGATGAGACATGACCAAATTTGACAGAACTTCTGTTTGGATCTACTGCAGTTTACTACTGGAACTAATTTTATTATTCTCATAACTTTGGAAAACAAAGTCACACAAGAGGTTCAGGGAGGAAGGAGCATAGAATATTTACCTTGTGTTGAAGTCCATGTGAAGGATAAGACAGGTACTTTAATGTAAACTGAGGCCCCATACAGGAAACCACAGCTTGACTTCTCTCGGGGCTGAGGTTGATTTCTGAGTCTATGATATGAGCAAACTTTTGACAGATATTTTCTTGGATCTGTAGAGACAGAAAGTGAGAAATAAAAACACATAATAAGGGTGGGTAAGTAGGCAGTACAATCTGCTGCATGGTCAGATCATCAGTGACTAAACTGAACAACCCCACTAAGGTTGTGAGGAAAGTGATTGGACAACCTGCAGGATGAAAAACAAAACCTGTCAAAGGACAGAGGAGCTTATGAAGATCAATGTCCATTGATCTTCATAACAGGTTTGGTCCTACTTTTTCACATAGACAGTGGTAGTTCCTGCAGCAATCATTGACAAGCTGATGACTTTGGAGCAGCAAACACTGGCTGCACAGATCAGCATGTTTTCACCAATGAGCAGGCACAATAAGTTCAGCGAGAAGAGAACCATGAGAATAAGAACATAGGCATAGTGTACAACATTACTGGGAGTAAGAAACCCCTAATTCTTGTTAGAACATCATTCTAGGAGAAGGAAGAATCAGGTGTAAAACCTGCAACTCAATAGCAACCAATGATGTCGATAAAGTTCTTCTTTTTGGAATATTTATCATCATTGTTCAGAGAGTAGGATTGGTTGTATGTTAGGCCTCTCCTTACTTTAAAAAACATTATGCACTGTCATTGCTTGGCACAAGTGATGGCTATACTGGAGAATGAGGAAGCTCACATTATATATATATATATATATAGTGAGAATTTACAAAAAAAACAAAAGATGAAGACGAGTGTGTAAACAGCATATAGATGTATTAATTTAACACTCGGGAAGTGAGAAAGTCTTTTACGTTTTGAGCCTACGCTCTTTGACAGAAAGGAACACAGAAATAAGCAGGAAAGAAAACAGAAAAAGGTTTAGTGGCTAACGATAATCCTCGGATGGAATTTATAAATATTTAATGCATCACTATGCGCGTTTCTACAAATCACATCTCTTAAGATCACAGTCAATATTCCTGGGATGATTATAGTGTAGTCTGTAGTATCAGTGGACATAACCAACCTTCGCATTGCTCAAAAGGGCATTGGGTTGATCATCTTCATGGACTGATTTCTTCAGGCGATATAACATTAATGGATGTACAACAGAAGCATGCTTATCTCTTTTGACCAGTATGAAGGTTGACTGAGTTGTTTGGGTATTTCGGTATGTATTTGGTAGGAAGGAGGGGAAGATGATGCAAAGAGAGGAAGGAATGGTAGTTATATGGGAATGGAGGTGTGTGTGGAGATATTGGACTTTTTTTATTATGCCAATGCTCATGGATACTATAGACTACACTGTAATCATCCCAGGAATATGGACTGTGATCTTCAGAGACATGTGATTTGTGGAAACATGCGCAACAGTGAATTAAATGTTTATAAATTCTATCCAAGGATTATTATCATTATTATTATTATTATTATTATTATTATTATTATACACACACACACACATACACACACACACACATACACACACACATAGATGGACAGACCTACAGACAGGTCGATAGATAGATAGACAAAGATATATACATATAGATATATATACATACATACACACACACACACATATACAGATATCATCATCATCATCATCATCATTTAACGTCCATTGTCCATGCTGGCATGGGTTGGGCAGTTTGACTAGAGCTGGCAAGCTGGAAGGCTGCATCAGACTCCAGTCTGATTTGGCATGGTTTCTACGGCTGGATACCTTTCCTAATGCCAACCACTCTGAAAGTATAATGAGTGCTTTTACATGCCACCAGCACGAGTGCCATTTGCGTGACACTGGTATCTGTCACAACTGTGATTTTGCTTGGCTTGATTTTGCTCAAGCACAACATAATGCCAAAGGTCTTGGTCATTGCCTCCATGAGGCCCAATGCTCAAAAGGTCCTTTTTATGTGCCACCAGCATGGTTGCCAATTACGTGACACCAGCATCAGCCATGACTGGGATTTCACTTGGCTTGACAGGTCTTCTCAAGTATAGCATATCGCCAAAGGTCTTGGTCACTAGTCATTGCCTCTGTATGGCCCAAAGTTCAAAGATCATGCTTCACCACCTTGTCCCATGTCTTCCTGGATCTTCCTCTACTACAGGTTCCCTTTACAGTTAGAGATCAGCACTTCTTCATACAGCTGTCCATGTCCATATGCATCACATGATCATACCAGCACAGTCATCTCTCTTGCATACCACATCTGATGCCTCTTAAGCCTAACTTTTCTCTCAAGATGCTTACTCTGTCAAACATGCACACTGACATTGCACATCCAGCGAAGCATAATGGCTTCATTTCTTTCAAGCCTATGCATGTCCTCGTCTGTCACAGCCCATGTTTCACTGCCATGTAGCATAGCTGTTTGCACACAGGTATCATACAATCTGCCTTTCACTCTGAAAGAGAGGCCATTTGTTACCAGTAGCGGTAGGAGCTCTCTGAACTTTGCCATGCCTAATCTTATTCTCACAGCTACACTCTTGCAGCATCCACCTCTGCTACTAACTTGGTCATCTAGATAACAGAAGCTATCTACTACCTCTAGCTTACCCCACCTGGCAGTTGATGGAGTCTATTTTTTGTACATTTTCAGTGCTCACTTTTCTACATTTTATTGTACCTGTTCATCTGCCACATACAAAAGCAATTTTCCGTTAACCTTCCTCTGATAATGCTGCAACTTTTATGTGTCTAAAACTTACACTGGGTGCATCTTATTGAGTTTCTACCTACACCTTTTCTACAGATTGAACAGCACCATCAACCTGAAGGGATTTGTGATCTGTCTGCCTTTCTACTTACTAAGACTTTGGCTTTTGCTATGTTAACTTTAAGGTACTTCAATTGTAGACCTTGCTTCCTTACGTGGAACTTCTCTAGTTCTGGTAGTGATTCAGCTATATATATAAATATATATATATATATATATATATATATATATACACACTCACACACACACATATATATGTAGGTTTGGGGATTCAAACAGTAACTCAAAGCACCTATATATATATATATACGCATGCATACACACACACATGCACACACGCACACACACATGCGCACGCGCACACACATACTCACACACACACACACACACACCACACACACACACTCATATTCAAGGGACTTCCACACAGTTTCTTTCTACCATATTCACTCACAAAGCATTGGTTGGCCCAGGACTATAGTAGAAGACACTTGTTCAAGGTGCAACACATGTGGTTCCAAAGTGAGCTTCTTAACCACCTAGCCATGCCTGCACCTGATGTGTGTTCAATTCAAGTAAATCCTTCATTATATCATCCTTCTGACACTAATTTTGTGATCCTTGGCTGGTTGTTCAGTTCCAGGTTAACCCAGTAGTATAATGTATTCAAGCCATGACTAACTCATATATGTAGATTGACATGGTATGATGAGTCCTGCTTTAAAACAGTAAGATGGGGTTCAAGGGAGATTTGACTATTATTTCAAACGGGATGGGTGACTGCATAAAAAAAGGGATCTAACACTGGCTGATTATGTAACAGCTGTCAGTGATGGTTGATAACTCTGTTGTTATAGTAAACAACATAGTGGTTGTTATAGCCATTGCTGTGATCACTGTGGCCAATGCTGTGGTCACTGTGGCCATTGCTCTGATCACTGTGGACATTACTTGTGGTTATTGTAAGCATTGTTGTAATTACTATGACCATTATTACAGTTGACTGAGGTAGTAAAAAAAGGCCCCTTCGGTCAAGAATGACCATGGGATTACACCTATGAATTTCCCCTCAACGGCAGAAGTCCAAGCAAGGTTGTTTATGAAAGACCAACAGTTGCCCATGCATATTAGCCTCCCCTTTCTATACCACCAATGTTATCCAAGGGAAAGGCAAAACTGGAAATTTCCAGAACAAATCAGAGTGCAGAATGGGTAATCAAGTGCCTTCAAGATCTTTATGATGTTTGTAAAAAGAAGGAGAAACTACAGCTTCGATTTATTTTATCTAATAAAACATATTAATTCTTTGTTACATTTAAAAATCTGCTAACATTCAGCACCCTTTTTCTCATACAGTTATTTAAAATTGGAATTAAACCTATAATGTTAAAAGTATGTATTGTTTTTAATTTTGTATGTTATCGAAAAGCCTAGTTTTGAACCTTTGCATAGAGCAATTTCAATTCAGTAATCATAAAAATGTATAAATATACTTTTATTCCACATCTCTCTTTTGTTTACAAAGATTTAGGCAGCAGAAATACTGAAGTGTGAATCTAGTACCACCTAGTAACTATAATTTAAAAAGCCCATAACTCCGAAACTACTTCAACTAGAAAGCTAATTGCATTGAGTCAGCACACCAAGTTTCGTAAAAACTTGAGCAGGCGTTATGAACCCTCTAGAATTTTGCCTGATTTGGATCAAAAGTGGTGATTGATTTCCTAAGTTGGGGGTGACGTTTTTTCAAACAAAGCAAAATAAATGTTAGTTTCCTAACTTTTATGAAATTATACATTGAATAACAGTATAGGGTTATTAGGTTGTGAAAAAGTCATAACCCTAATATATATATATATATATATATATATATATGTGTATCATCATCATCATCATCATCATCATCGTATATATATATATATACAATGGACTTCTTTCAGTTTTCATCTACTCACAACAGGTGAGATACGATGACAGAAAAGACATCCAGCCACAGTAACCTTGCTTCAACAAATTCCAACTGACACCCTCATCTTTCACAAGTCTATAGCTGTCACCATACATACCAAAAATAAGACATTTTCCACTGTATGACCCAACGTAATTCAATTGGATTTAGGAGTTGTTTCCCTTGACTCTCTTAAAAATCAATCCTTAAGTGAATGATTTTCTCTTCACTAGGAATTATATATAAAATTGTTTTTGATCATTTTATTATGTACAAAAGCCTCCACTTAACTGAATGCCTCAGACCCACAGCAACAACCATCAATTAGTACATCATTGTTTCATCATCTCGAAGTTACAGCCCTCCAGTTTATGTTAGAAACAGACAGAAGATTATAAATTTTGTTGTTTTTCTCATTTGACAGTGGCCATGCTGGGACAACACCTTGATGAATTTTTAGTTGAATGAACCGACCCTAGTACTTAATTTTTGTCAAGCCTGGTACTTATTCTATTGGTCACTTTTGCTGAATTGCTAAGTTACAGGGATGTAAGCATACCAACACCGGTTGTCAAGCGGAGGTGGGGAACAAACACAGACACAAAGACATACATACACAGATAAATATATATATATATATGACAGGTAACAGGCTTTTTTCAGTTTCTGTCTACCAAATCTACTCACAAGTCTTTGGTCAGCCTGAGGGTATAGTAGAAGATACTTGCCCAATGTACCATGCAGTGGAACTGAACCCAGAACCATGTGGTTGGGAAGCAGGCTTCTTTCCACACAGTACCTGTGCCTAAAGTTATTTGATTAAATTATCCCCAGTACTAGACTGGTATTTTATTTTATTTTATTTTATTGACCCTCCAAAAAGATGAAAGCTAATTTCAGTGGGATTTGAACTCAAAACATAAAGGACCAAAAGAAATATTGCATGATATTTTGTCTGACATATTTATGATTCTGCCAATCCATCACCCTAAATTTTTTCAGCTATAAACACAAGGTCTGAAATTTTATAGGTTGGGGCTAGTGAAAAGCAAAGCTGATCTTGCCAGAATTTGAACTCAGAACATGAAGCCAAAAAAATTCCGCTAAACATTTTATCCAGTGTTCTAACAATTCTACCAGATTGCAGTCTTAAATAATAATTCTCTCTGCTTTAGACACAACACCTGGAATTCTGAGGGGTGGGGGTTAGTCAACTACATCAACCCCAGTGCTCAACTGGTATTTATTTTATTGACCCCAAAAGGATGAAAGGCAACATCAATGCCAGATGAAATGCTGCTAATGATTCTGCAAGCTCACCACCTTACTTATATAATAATAATCCTTTCTATTATAGACACAAGGCCTGAAATTTTGGGGAGGGGTTAAGTCGATTAAACTGACCTCCCGCGCTCAACTGGTACTTATTTTATCAATCCTGAAAGAAGACCTTGGTGGAATTTGAACTCAGAACATAAAGATGGGCGAAATACTGCTAAGCATTTTTTCCAGCATGCTAATGATTCTGTAAGCTCACCATCTTAATAATAATAATAATAATAATAATAATAATAATAATCTGTTCTACTAAAGATACATGGCCTGAAATTTGGTGGGAGGAGACTAGTTGATTACATTGACCCCAGTGTTTTACTGATACTTAATTTATTGACCCTGAAAGGATGGAGAGCAAAGTCGAACTCGGCAGAATTTGAACTCAGAATGTAGTGACAGGCAAAATATCACTAAGCATTTCGTCCAGCGTGTTAACAATTCTGCCAGCTCTCTGCTTTATTAATACTACTCCTACTACAACTACTACTAATAATAATGATAGTAATAATAATCCTTTCTACTATAGGCACAAGGCCTGAAATTTTGAGGGAGGTGGCTAGTCAATTACATTAACCCTAGTGCTCAACTCGTACTTATTTTATTGACACCAAAAGGATAAAAGGCATACTCAAACCTTGGTGGAATTTGAACTCAGAACATAAAGCAGGGAGAAATGCCATGAAGCATTTTGCCCAGCAATTCTTCCAGCTTGCCACTTTAATAGTAAGATGCAATACCAGGTAGTGGCTCTCATCACATCTGATTTTAACTTATTGGAAGTGTTATCATGTATATTTTGTTATGGTTAAAAAGATGGGCTACAACAAATATGCAGTTCAATACCACAGATCTGCTTATCAGTTGCTTGATCTTAACCAATTGAGCATGATCCTTAGTGGCTGACAATATGTGCATCTCTGATCACAAGCAGGAGTAGTGGAAGAGCATCATAGCCAGGTGTTGAGAGGAATTCTTTGGGGTTTAAATAATTCACCCCTGGAAACAGGTGTTTCATTCATCATTCTTAAATAGCCCTTATTCAGAGACCTTCTGAACAGAATGAACTACTTAACCTGGAGGAATTTCTAGCTGGGCCCTACCTACAAGGTCATGCATTATCTTGATATAAGATCACCATGTCACACACATATGGTTATGATGCATGTGCCTAGTGTACCCTTATGAGACGGGTAGTCATGATGTGTATATTGGGCTTTGTATACTTGTATCCCAGTGTCACTTTGATGGCATGCATTTCTCTCTCACTCAATAATGATAAAAATAATGATAATAACATGCAGTACCAGACAGTGGCTCTCATGGCTTCTAATTTTAACTGTCTGGAAGTGTTATCATGTACATTGTTTTGTCTTGGTATAAAAGATAGGCAAATATTCTGTTTAGTACCACAGATCTGCTTGATCTTAACCAGTTGAGCTTAACCCTTAGTGGCTGATGATTTGTGCATCTCTGATCACGAGCAGAAGTAGTTAGGGGAGCATCATAGCCATGTTTTGAGAGGAATTCTTTGGGGTTTGGATAATTCACCTGTGGAAATGAGTGTTTCGTCCAACATCCTTAAACAACCCTTATTCAGGGACCTTTTGAGTGGGATGGGCAACTCAAACTGAAGAAAATTCTAACTGGGCCCCACCTGCAAGATCATGCGCTGTTTATCTTGATATGAAATCACCAGGTCGTGCATATATGGTTGTGATGCATGTGCCTGGTGTACCCTTATCACACAGGTAGTCATGAAGAGTATACTGGGCTTTGTATATTTTTACCCCAGTGTCACTTTGATGGCATGCACTGCTCTCTCATTCAATAATAAAGTAGACATCATTGCATTATGGATTAATAATGATATTTATTTCAAATTATTTCCATTCAAACATACATGATATAGATATTAAGGAAACAATACAATTTTGTGAGGGGATTTGGGGAATAAAAATGCTCTGAAATGAAGGTAGAAAAAAAAAAATCAGGGAGGAAAAAAATGAAAATGTTTGTTTTTTTAAAGACCTTATTGCAACGTTCCATTTTTGTTGCCTTTGTAAAATATATACGAATGACCATTTTCATGTAAATAATTGTTTAGATGGTTTAAAGCCATACTTGAGATTTTTGTTGAATTTTTTTTGTTTTTGTTTTTGTTTTTCATTGAGTGCAAAGATTGACTTTAAAATATTTACAAATGATTTTGTGTTTTAACCCTTTAGTATTCAGATACTTATGTATTCACATTGTTTTGAATTAATCGTGCATTATCTTTTAGCTTCAAGGTTTTGATGATGTGATTGCTTATTTTGAGGATGACATTGTAGAGTATGTGTGAGAGGCCAGATTTGGCTGGTTTGAACATAAAGCATGTAGAATATTTAGGCCTGATATGGCTGGTTTAAGTGCCAAAGGGTTAAATATTATGGAGTAAAAGCCAATGGTTCCTTTCTTGTAGCCTAATGGCTATAGGCTTGTTCCTTCTCTTGAGAAAGAAAGGAGGTGAATGCAAAAAGAAACTGGGACAAAATGAAAGAAGACCAAAATATTGAGAGAAATGATGCAGTGCAAAATCTGAATCAGTCATGGGTAAAATGGGACTTGCAGGCTGCATTGCATCCCATAGGACTTTCTGACTGGGATGCCTAATAAAAGTAATGTTTATCACCAATTTGTTAAATATCTAACAAAATTTACCTTGAATTTTTTTTAGTAGTGCAACCCAACCGATGATAAGCCATGACCCATGCAGCCCACTAGTTTGAGAAATGTTGCCCATGCCTGATCTAAATGTTGAACAATTCCAACCAAAATTTGAAAAAAATTTCATGGGAAAAGAGAAAAAAAACAAATCATCTCCTCAGTTCCTGTCCCCAGTCATACAATTTACACTAGGTTTTGTAAAATCTGTTAATGCTGCTTCAACTAAAATGTTCAGTTTCAGATACAAATTAAAGTGCTCCAAGCAAAGACGAAATGTAGAAATGAAAAACAAAAGGAAGGAGCAAAAACCAAAAGGATGAAAAAAGGAAATACATAGGTCTACATGAGATGTGCCACACCTCTCTCAAAGTATTAGATAAGCAAAATAAATATTTGATTCTGTTTTAACTAAAAAAGTTAATAGATGAAAACAAATGGAAAGTCGTCTGTACATATGTCAGGGCTATTTGACATGGTGATATCAAGCCGAAAGCAATAAATAGTAAAAGTATATACATAGTTGGTATTTATCAGCATTTTATTCTACTACTATAAGTATTCCAGTGTGGACTGTATCCAACCTATAAGAAATATTATTCATTTATCATCCCAATTCACTGAACTGACATTGGGAATAAGTAGCTGAGGAATAATATCCTGGGGGTTTAAAAGCATTGGCACATTCATCTTGATGGAAAATTCAGGTCTTCAGACATTAAGGGAATTTACCCCATCATATCGCACAACCATCAACCATCGCACAAACAATAACTCTGAGCACCTCTTCAAACTCCACCCATCTAACACCCGTGGACATATTTACAAAGTAAGAAAACAGCACAGCTCCCATGACTTTAGGAAACATTTTTTCACGCTGAGAGTTGCTGAAGCATGGAACAAACTGCCGGCATTGGTTGTTAGTTGTCGGAGCACTGCATCCTTCAAAACTTCCATGCTTCCTGAGATTCGCCAACACTACACTTGATTTTCTCCCCTCCATACACACACAAGCATGTATCTGACTCATACATTGTTCGCTTTCCAGACATTTCTACATTACTGCATGTACTTTATATGCACTTTCTGACAAGTTGTGGTGCACCTGAGCACTGTATACAATAATTTCATTATTATTATTATATATATCAAGGAACTCTGCACAAAGTGGGGTTGGACTGATGTTGAACAAGGTACTACAGGGCATCAGGTCAGAGAGTGATCATGTCCTTATAACTGAATTTGAAGGAAACTATTAGAACTGTTGTAGATAGCCACTTGCTTCCAAAACTCCATTGACAAAGAGGATATGGAGGAAAATCTATGTAAGACTTTGTGTCTTACTAGTGCAGCAAATAACATATGACCATCTTTGGTGATTTTAACATCTGATTTGATTTGGAAGACATGTCCTTCTCATTATTTAACCTCACTAAATAGAATGGCGTCTTTTTAGGAACACAACCTCACCTCTCCTACTACAGTTTTAGAAGTGTACTAGTGAACTGTGGATACATGAGGGTTGTGCAGCTCTAGCCAAGAATAACTTGACTACATCCTCATGAGAAAAAAAAAGTGTCATGAGTGTGATGAACCCAAAAGTTTACTATAGTTTCAACACATTTGGGTCTGATTACAGAATTGTGACAACAAAGTGAGCCTGAGATACTAAGTCCAGGAGACAAGAAGAATGAAGATATCTCCGCCAACCTTATTGGCATTGACAAAAACTGTTGAGTTGAAAAGGGTGCTGAAGTTAATAGGATCCCACCTGAGGTGCTCAAGTACGGCAACAGGAAAGCAGAAGGACACAACCACAACAATGGTCTCTTTCAAACATAATCATTTTTTTTAAAGTCCAGATCACTTACCAAGACTGACAACTATCATGGTATCAGGGTAACCTGCCTTTCTGCAGCTCTATATTCAGATAATCTCTCACAAGATAAATGTAGCCATTAGTCCCAAGCTGAGATACAACCAGAATAGTTTCCATATGAAGCAAGCAATATTGCACAGATCCTGGTCCTTTCTAAGAATAATAGAAGAGATGAAAAACCTATTCACTGTTATCTTGATATTTATCAACTTCAAGAAAGCACTTGATTCAATTCATAAGAGTAAAGAAATGATGAAGACCCTTAAGGTATAAGGAAAACTACTTCATATCCTTCAAGCCAGCAAGTCCACACACATACATGGCACAGAATAGTGAAATTAAAGTGCTTGAGAAGCAGGTTGGGGTTCTACACATGTTATCATTTTGGCTAAGCCCTCAACAAGCAATTGGGGATAATAAGAAACTAGAATTCATCATTACACCACGGGAAGCTCAAGAAGATTCGTTTGATGACACTAATTGATTTGAACCTTATCAATGACATCACTTTGATACTGGAAGAAATCACAAATGATCAGATCCTTCTGTCAGGGATATAAACTCAGTGCAACAAAGTCAGGCTATATCATAAGTCACTCAAGTTATTGAAGGGACTCCATTCAAGCAGGTTTATGATTCCAAGTTCTTGGAAACATTCACAGCAACCTTGGAGAGGGTGGGGGCATCAAAGTGCATAGAGGGTTGACTGGAAACTGCTCAGTGATATAAAGAATATGTAAACCTCCAACCTTTTCAGAAAAGACAAGAATAATATCTTTACAGCAGAAAGAAAACCCTCCTTTATGGATGTCAGACTTGTATCTTGGCTAACTTCACATCTTTTATATGATCTTTTATCAGCAATAGATGCAGAAAATTACCAATGAATACGTCTATGGCAACATCTCCAAGTTAATGAAAGATAGAAAAAAAGATGGGTGTGACTTAACTAGCACTCGGGGTTGCCTACCAGCCAAGTTATCACTTCGGTGAACCCTAGGCACCATTCTAAAATCATAGTCAAGACCTCGATGGAGGGCAGCACTGCTGTGACTGCTGATGAACTCATGACATTCCAAATAGAATATATTAGATGGCACATCTCTTACTACACCTGAAATATGTGCAAATTGTAGTCAACAGAAAAAACTATTACATCCACTAATATTTTAAAGAAACTGTGTTATGCATTTATGTGTGTATAAATAATATATTTCTATTCTATTTAGTTTTTTATATAACCCATACTTCATCCAGAGAGTGATATATTGGAACAGAGGAGGACAGTGATATATTAGAACAGAGGATGAAGTATGGGTTATATAACTTGCTAAAAAAAATCAATGCTTTTATAGACAATTATTTTTCAATTTTGCTAATAAGTCATTAATAAAAAAAATAGAAACTGATTTCCTAACTTTTGTAGTTTTTTTTTAAGTAAATGTAGAGATACAAAAAAGATGACAAAAACAGTGTCGCCTAATATTTTGGTAGTTGGATGGAGAATGATGGTAAGGGTACACAAAGGAACCAAAATTACAAATATTAAGTTTTTATTGAAACCGATTTTTTTTTTTTTAAATGTCAACAGTGTAAGGGGAGTAACTCTTCATCGTGAATTTTTTTTTTTTGTTTATTTATTCAAAAATTGTCAAGTTAAGGAATAGTGCAATAAATGCCATACGCAAAATGTCTTTAATTGAAATTTCCCATATAGTTGGAGGTAAAAAAAAAAAATTTTTTTTTAAACTAGCAGCAATTTTGTTAATGATTTTCAAGGGAATGTGGAGGCAATTTCAAGAAATAAGGTATCTCGAATTACCTCCTCTTCTCTAGAATTCACAGTAAAAGATAACAGCAATTGATTCACTAACAATCGCTATCAGTCTCTTTTACTGATCCGCTACGTTACAGGGATGTAAACAAACTAGCACTGGTTGTCGAACTATGATGAAGGGCAATCAAAAACATACACACACGCATGCATGCACACACACACACACACACACACACACACACACAAAGGGATTCTTTCAGTTTCTGTCTATACAAAATAGACACACAAGGCTTTGGTCGGCCTAGAGCTATAGCAGAAGAGCAGAAGGTGCTATGCAGTGGGACGGAACCCCAAAACATACGGTTGAGAAACTACTTACCGCACAACCATGTCTGTGCCTATTAGTTAGAGAAAGGAAGAAAAAAATCTATGAAAAAATAGTCTGTGGAGAAAATTTTAATTAAGAATTTTCTGCTTGCCTTTTGTCCAGTTGAGTTATTTCCCTTAGTTAATTTTTTTTCAGAATTTTTTTTTTTTAAATAAATTGTTACCAACAAAAAGCTTGGGAGTATTTCATGCCACAATGGAAAAGAAATGCTACAAAAGTTCTAATTCTAAATATGTTTTCAGGATCTCTCGATAACAAATGTTGGAGTGAGTCTTATGCATAAAGAATATTGTCAATATGGTGAACAGAAATTTTTTATATATACTTTTAAATATGGAGTTCCCTTGTGAGGTGCAGGCACAAATTGGAAGTGGTTGGTGCTCAGGACTTTCAAAGGACATTTAGTAATTTCAATGAAACAGTTTCAACTAAAACACAAAACTAGATCACAGACGTTTTTCTTAGTCAAGAACCACTCAGACACCATCATGGACTGAGTATGCATAAATTCAGTCTGTTGTTAATATAGTTTTGTACTTTTTTAACAACAGTTGTTTCACAGCAAGGATGAAGATTTACAGATTACTGACAAGAATTAATAGGAAAGGAATTTTATTGGGAGGTAATCCTCAGTATATTTGGTGATAAATTAGTAGAATGGATAAAATAGTGAATTAGGAGTTCATGGATTATGAGTTCAAATCTACTACGTATCTATGACTTAATTGTTGAACCAGATATTTTATACAGCAAGCTTTCTTCACAGTCAAAAGGGATTAAATACCTATTTTTTCTGTTATAGCTATAGTATTAAAGGTAAAAGTAGTTTAACGAACAGAATTCAAATTAAAAAATTGTATACATGTATGCACAAACATATACACACACACACATCTTTATATATATATATATATATATACACACACACACACATATATACATATATATACATATATATACATATATATATATATATACACACACACACACAGATAACAGGGACATGCTGCCTGGGTAAACAAGGTAGGCAGTGCCTACCCTGAATAAATTGGATCAATAGTAACATTTTCCTTTTATGGCAAAATATGCACATAATTCATTAAAACTATGAAGGTCACTCTGATTACTATGCATAAAATGCAAAATATTTTATTTTTTTGTAGATTAGGTAGGCATAATTCGCCCCTGACTTTCAATCTCAGTATTAAAGCTATGCATAGTACTGCTGTAGTACACGCACTACGTACATTCCTACAACGTTTTCTTTATGTGCTTATAAAGGCAGAAGTACCTCCAACTCATTCGTGTGTCCACGTTTTGCTTATTTTTGTGTGTGTTTTACTACATAAACGTCACCAACTGCCTACCCTGAGTAATTACTGATGGCACATTCCTGATATATATATATATATATGTATGTATATGTATGTGTGTGTGTGTATGTGTGTATACATATACATATATGTAAATGGGTGAATTAATTATCCTTTGTTTACCGTTAACATGGAAAATTTAATAAACAGTTAACAGGGTAGTAAAATTCTTGCAAGTAACAAGGATGTAGCGACCTATTCAAAGGTAGGAACCAGACCTCACTGTCTTTTTGAATTTTCAGAGAATACCTCTATACACACAAAAAAACCCACCCCAGCACCTGAGAAACTTTAGCAAGGTATAATTTCTCATTAAGACTCAGTACATACATTTTATATATATATACATACATACATAGATAGGTGTGTGTGTGTGTGTGTGTGTGTGTGTGTGTGTGTGCGTGCGTGCACACACACAAAATCAAATTAAATGAATACTCTAGATTTTGTCTCTAAAATTTATCAAATCTTTTCTCACAAGAATATATTCCCATTTTAATTCCTTTAGCTTTATTTGAACAAATAATACCCTACAAAATTCAACATATACCTTAATCTAAAACTGAAAATAAATCACTAAAATCTAAGAATAGTTGAAATAAATTTAACACAAATGGATGTAAGAAAATTTAACGCTTAGTATAAATTATTTTTTAAGTTGTTCCTGTAGAAAAATCCACAGATAATTTCATATCAGAGTTCATAAAATCCATTTCACATCAGTCTAAGACAGCTTTAGAGTTTTGTTTGTTTTTGTTTTCTTTTTTGTTTAGTATTGTTTTTTTTTTGTTTGTTTGTTTTTTTGGCAAGGAGGATCCTGACATTTTATTAATCTTTTTTATAAATTAACAGTTATGTCTGTTTAATTGCAACTTAAAATCACAACCTCTTTGTTTGAATTTCTAATATCAAATTATTGTTATCTAATTCATATGACTATTGAAAGATTCTATAAATTGAAATATTTTTATATCAAAGATTCTGCAATTCATTTGTGAAATGGGTGTACTGTCTAGATACAAGTCAATCAACCATGAACATTAAGAATGTGATGACCCTTGGCTAAAGGAGGATGTAGTTAGGATTGCAACATAAATTAAACTCATTAATCAAATTAATTACTCAATCATCACATCATCACTCTGTAGCAAAACTGAATTTGTTTGAAACATCCTAAATTTACTTTCATGTACAGAACTAATCTATTTTTCTGAAGAACAGTATGTTATCATACAATCAGCTGGATTTTACACGGGTTCTTGAAAAGAATTCTATCCAGGAATCCAGGTTTTTGACACAGAATCTCAGAACTAGGTATTCATCTCTATAACACTGTCTTACGCAAGATATCTCTTCAAAAGGATCAAAAGAAGTTCGTTCGTTATTGATCTTAGAAAATTAACTTAATGGTCTGCAACAACATTATCCAAATAATTGCATTTCCTTTCCTGTATTTAAATGATTTCTCACCTATTTTCCCCCACCCCATCATTACATGTATATGGTTTACTTATCCTCTGCTTAGTAGCCTGTGGGTCAACCCTTTAGCATTCAGATTATTCTGTCAAATATAAAGCATATTTATTCACATTGCTTTGAATTAATCATGCATTATCTCAAAGCTTCAAAATTATGATGATGGGATTGTTTGTTTTTAAAACAACATTGTAGGCTAGGCGTGAGAGGCCAGATATAGCCAGTTTGAACATAAAACAAGAAGAATATTTGGGCTGGATATGGCCAGTTTAAATGCCAAAGAGTTAGACATACTAGATATTCAAAACAATTGAAATGAGTATTGTCTGCTACAGTGATATTAGTTTCCCAAAACAGTGGCCCACACAAAACAATTTGAATAACAATAACTTGTAATAATAACCACAATGATATAGCTTCGTTTCAGATCTACTCCCTTCCAGATTTAACAGATTTTAAAATAATAATGAAAAAAAAAAGGAGGTGCTTGTGTGTATGTGTGTGTGTAATTCTTTTTAGAATTGGATTTCAAAGCACATAAATGCTATAAATAAAAGTATGTTAAAATTAGGCACAAAAACCCTTTTGGATAAAAAAAAAAAAAAAATGTTGAAGGCAGCCCATGGATCATGACCCCACATCTCTGGTAGACATGAAGGGCAGTCTTTGAAATTTTCTATCCAAAAGAGTTCTTCAACCCAATTTTTACATAATATTATTTATAGCATTTATGTGCTTCAAGATCTAATTCCCACCCCGCAAAAAAAAAAATTACTTCATGTTCTCTCAAGAGTTTATAAAATCTTATGACACAAACAATATATACATACATACATATATAAATATATATATATATATATATATATAATCTCTATAGTAATATTAGGGCTATCTATCAAAGTAAGAAAAATTTCTCACTGAGATGCAAGTTTAAGGGTAAGAGGGAGATCATGTGACATACATGCCTTTCCAGTAGCACTAGCAGGGTAAGAGATGAAGTGAATTTAGTTTCAGCCAAGAATCAAAAGTAAGTTACAGATTTACCTCTCTCTACACAACATCTATCATAACTATAATAATGGTAGGCTACCTCTAGGGTGGCTGTGTTTGTGTAAAGCAGAGCGCATATACAGAGAGTAAGAAAGAAAGGCAAAAACAAAAAAAAAGCAATTTAAAGTGAGGAGACATTTTCAAGGGAGACAAATGAGAGCTCACCTGTAACCAGGGAGCTCCAGGGTGGAGGGTGTATTGGTCATAAGCAGATAGCCATACATCCAGGTGAAACAGAGATTCATGCAAATCTAAATTTTTCCCTTCGCCTGCCATCATTGCTCCTGCTACTGCTGAAGATAACGTTAGGTTGTTTGCTTTATTTTGTCTTTTGCTGTCGTTTTTTTTTTTGCTTCTTTTTTATTTGTTTTATTTTTGTTTTTAAATTTTGTTTTTGTCTTTAAATAAAAGTCTGGCTCTGTAATTGGTTCCTTTCTGTGTTGATTAATGTAACCAGTTGAAAAGTTAAATCGCCAAGATGTTCCAGCATGAAATAGGACAATACTATTTCAATACAACAGAACATGATGGTAATTGAGAGACGAGAAGAAACATTCATTCCAATATTCTTGTTTTTTCGAAATGTTCTTTAACATAACATTTCCATATCTGTTCCTGTCATACAGAAACAAAACCAATGATAATGGGGGTTAAAAAAAAAAAGAATGGAAAAAAAAAATGGAAAAAGGTACTCTGTACATGTGGTTCGGTTCAGTGACAATGTGATTAAATAGCATGACAGTGAAGTTTCAAATGAGAACTGAAGATGTAGCAGTCAATGAGTGTCACAATGAAATATTTACAATAATGCTAACCCTGAGATGGAAATGGATGATCAAGATGAAAATAATTGCAGCCAGAAGCTGTAGTTAATGCTAGGGAATAAGTGGTTGTATATCTGGAGGATTTTCCCCATAACAGTGTTTAGCTTGTGGATTTCTATAGGAATTTTCATGTTGAACACTCTGAAAAGAAAAAGAAAAGAAAAAGAAAATTTAAATTAATATAAATGTTGACATAAAATTGTAATTTATATTTTTTTAACTCATTTCAGTCATTTGATTGCAGCCTTGCTGGAGCACTACCTTAAATGGAATTACAGAGATGTAAACACACCAACATCAGTTGTCAAGCAATGGTGGGGGCACAACACAGGCACAAAGACACACACACATAAATGTACATATATATACTGGGTGTGGTGAATAAATTATCGTCTAAATTACACAAAAATGAAAATAACACTGACATCTCATTTTAACAGATATATTTACCAAAATTACATTAAAATATCTTGAAATACTAAAGAGTAAATTTATTCAATAAAATCGCCCTTTGCTTCAACCACGGCCCCCAGATGACTTCAAAATCTCCTTCAACTCTTCTGGATGGCATTTTTGATGTTACAAGGAATTTTGCCCTACACATAATAATTCGAGAGGGTTGCAGTCTGGGGACTTAGGTGGCCAGATGTTAGGGGTGATGTGGTTGCAGAAATTGTCTGACAGCCATGACTGGATTCTTCTGCTTGTGTGGCATGGTGCAGAGTCCTGTTGCCAGACATAGGGTCTCCTAGCAGGCATCCTCTTGACCCAGTGCAGCACTATCTCCTCCAGGCACTTGATGTAGGCGTCTGAGGCCACGTGGGAAGATAAATGGAGGCACAGCATCACCATCACTAGTGATCACTCCAAACACTATAATGTTGACTGGATGTTTGATTTTTATCACTCTTGGTACATGTTCTCAGATTGCACTGTCCTCAGATTGACACCCAAACACTCTGGAATGTTCGTATTGGAGCTTCCAGCACGAATGCCTTGCAGTACAGCATGTCATTTTCAAATTTCTGTCAGTGTGTCATGGTGCTGTTTTTCTCACAGATGGTGCCCAGCTGAACCTACCGTACTGTGTAGTTGATAAAATCAAAAACAAACAATGCACATTGGTGAAATTAAAAACATAAAATGGCAACAATTTACCCATCACACCATGTATGTACGTACATATGTATGTATGTATGCATGTATGTACGTACATATGTACATGTGATTCTTTGTTTTAAGAATGACATTGTAGGGTAGGTGTGAGAGGCCAGATCTAGTTAGAACAGGAAGAAGAATATCTGGGCCTATATAGCCTGTTAGAATACTAAAAGATTAAAATTGATATTTTCAAATCTTTTTAATCAAGATGTACCCGAGTTCAGTTCCACTGCATGGCACCAAGGGCAAGTGTTTTCTGTTATAGCCTCAGGCCAACCAAAGCCTTGTGAGTGGATTTGGTAGACAGAAACTAAAAGAAGCCCATTGTATGTATGTATGAATGTACACAACTGGTACTCATTTTACTGACCCTGAAAGGATGAAAGACAAAGACAACCTTGGTAAAATTTGAACTCAGAACATAAAGATAGACTCAATGCTGCTCAGCACTTTTCCTATTGTGCAAATGATTTTGCCAGATCATTGCCTAGATACATTCTATTGTAAATTACTAATACAATAGTGACACTCGAGACTAAGCAGTGTGTAATATGCTGTAATGGTATTCTACACCAGCCAACAAATGTTACATCTGTCGAGTGCTCATTTCATTCATTCATTTATTTTTATGTTTTATCATGATAGTATCTGGATCTTAGATGATAATTCCATTCATATCTAGGAAGCTTTATAGAAATATTAAACCAATCCCAGTATCTGAGTGGTTACATCATTTTATTTACCTTCTCTTTCTGTCTCTTCATGTGCCATGCCTATAAGCATCAGTGATTATTTATCTCCTTATCAAACTCTGAAGATTTAGGATTTTTCTTAGGAAATATACAGCAGTGGTTTCTCATTACTTTTGCTGATTTATTTACAGTTTATTTTACTAGTGTCCTGCTCTCCCAGCTTACCCTTGAAGCATAAGATCTATATAACCCTTAAGAAAGCTGGGAGGTGGGGTGGAATGGTTCACATGACATCAGTTATGTCCACATACGTCCACATCCTGGTGGACATATGTAGCATGTCTATGGGCCAGTTCTTCCTTGAGACCTTTAGAATGAACTTATTGTATACAGTGCTCAAGTGCACTACAACTCATCATAAAATATAACCAAAACTGTATGAACACTATATAGAATACACACAGGAAGTGAACAGTGAATAAATCTACAAAAAAGGGGGAGGTTGCATCAGGTATACTGTTGGCATCAGATGTACATCTATCTTAGCTGCAGGACCATCTTCTGTGGGCCCTTGATAAGAACTACTTACTATCTTGGACCCGTTGGACCCAAGAGCTGTAATCACTAAGGAAAAACACCCTACCCACCCAAGACTAACTCTTGAACTCCCAAGCTGGAACCTTAACACTGAATGCAGTTTGCTATGTTACTCAGAAAATAAACCACCCTGCAAAGATGAAAGGCAAACTTTACATCAGTAGGACTTGAATTCAGAATGGTCTTCTATTATAGCCTTGGGCTGACCAATATCTTGTGAGGGAATTTGGTAGAGAGAAACTGTGGAAGCCCATCCTGTGTGTGTGTGTGTGTGTGTGTGTCTGTGTATGCGTGTGTGCATACCTGCATGTGTGTGTGTGTGTGTTTGTTTGTGTTTGTCCCCTACCATTTGACAGCTGGTGTTGGTTTGTTCACATCTCCATGACTTAGCAGTTTAGCAACAGGATAAATTCTAGACTTAAAAAAGAAAAAAACAAGTAATGGGATTGATTTGTTTGGCTAAACCTTCAAGGCAATGCCCCAGCATGACCAAAGCCCTGTGACTGAAACAAGTAAAAGATTAAAAACAAAAAAATAACACTGATGATTTTGCCACTCTATGGCCTACATCAATGAGAAGTTTACCTGTGAGGAAGTACGACACTTCATGAGACATAACTCGTAATGGTCCTTCAGAGATGAAAATAACTGACTGTATGTGTTAATTGGTTGCTTCAGGATCTTCTTTAGGATTTGTTGCTGAAACAAAGAACAAAAAAGACAGGTATAGAAGATGAAACTAATTTTTAAAAAAATACAACTGACTGGCATGCCCCAAACCAATCCAAGCTTTGTGAATTGATTTGGTAGACTAAAACTGAAAGAAGCTCATTACATGTGCATGTGTGTGTCTAGTGATTGTGCTTGTCCCCATCATACTTAGTTCGTTTCTGTTGCTGAAACAAAGAACGAAAAAAAAAACATCTATAGAAGATGAAACTAATTGAAAGAAACAACTGACAGGCATGCCCCTGACAAATCCAAGCTTTGTGAGTGGATTTGATAGACAGAAACTGAAAGAAGTTAGTTACATATATGTATATGTGCGTGTATGTGTCTGTGATTTTTCTTCCCACCACCACCACTTGGCTTGTTTATGTCCTTATAACTTACAAGTTCAGCAAAAAGAAATTAATAGAATAAGAGACCAATAGACTAGGCTTTATAAAAATATGTACTTGGTTCAATTAGTTCGATTAACTCCTTCAAAGTAGTACCCTAACGTGGTTGCACTCTAATGACTGAAAGAAGTGAAAGGTAAAATATTGATCATGTTCTCAGTGAATATTCAAGCAACTTGGCAAACTATTCCAGCAGCAACAAGGTATGACCATTTATATTAACCCTTTTTGATACCAACCCACCTGAGACTGCCCCAGGATCTATGACAAACTTTATTGTTTGGTCTAAATTTATCACTTTCTTTCTTCCATCTTTATCACTTTCTTTCTTCCATCAAAATGTTATACTAATTTGTCCCAGACCACAGTTTAATAATCATCATCATCATTATTTGACATCTGCTTTCCATGCTGGCATGGGTTAAATGGTTGGACTGGAACTGGTAAGTCGGAGGGCTACACAAGGTTCCAGTCTGATTTGGCATGGCTTCTATGGCTAGATGCTCTTCCAAATGCCAACCACTCCAAGAGCATAATGGGTGCTTCTTACATGCCACTGGTATGGGTGCCCTTTGCAGGACACTGGCAACAGCCACAGCTATGATTTCACAGGTGCCATTTATGTGACACTGGCGATGGCCACGACTATGATTTCACTTGGCTCGACAAGTTTTCTCAAGCACAGCAAATCGCCAATGGTCTCAATCACTTGTCATCACCTCCTTGAGGCCCAACATTCAAAGATCATGCTACCAGCAATGGCTATGATTATGATTTCGTGGGTACCATTTACATGATACCGGCAACAGCCTTGATTACAATTTCACTTGGCTTGACGAGTCTTCCCAAGCACAGCATATCATCAAAATTCTCAGTCACTAAATTCTTCGTTATTTTAAGAATTAATTGAAACAATGGCAGTACCTGTTGTTAGAAATATGGTAACAAAATGGTTAAAGTTTAAGTTAGGTCTGTCATGAGCCCTAGGACTAATAAGGTTAGAGCTTAAGCTTGTTTCAATGGCATATAAGTGATTGACACTGCAACACTCTTCCACTAAATAGGACACCATACCTTTGGCTGGGACTTGTTTACATCTAAGTAGACTGAAGCAACATGAACCACCTACATTTGGAGAGTGACTGCTGCTGCTAACATAACGCTGAGGAATTTGAATGGGTTAATGCAGCCTGTATATCTAGACATTTCTCAGACTGCTTTTCTTCTGAGGATGGGCCTTTGTGCTTGAAATATAAAGGTTTTGTGAAACTTTCTGCATTGTTTGAAGCTTTCCCACTTACCTTTTTTTCCCTTCTTTGATAATACAATGCTCTTATGAAATAAAGTATTTTGCTCAATGCACCAACCGGCCTGGGAATTGAAACCATGATTTCATGATCAAAAGTGCAACAAACTAATCACTAAGTTATGTGCAGCTATGTGCCTTCACCTAATGTTAAGTAAAATGAATTAAATAGAATTGAGTGTGTATGTGTGTGAAGGCAGAGCCTCTCAATCATTAATCAGAATTCAGCATGTTAAGCAACCAGATATCAAATTCCTAAAGATAAACGCTGATTGGTTTAGCTGAACTGCCACACCACTCACAAACACAGTACACAAACACATGCATACATACATAGAAAGGGGATACAAAACAAAGTGGGTGTGGCAACAAGAAAGAAAGAAAGAAAGAAAGAAAGAAAGAAAGAAAGAAAGAAAGAAAGAAGGAAGGAAGGAAGGAAGGAAGGAAGGAAGGAAGGAAGGAAGGAAGGAAGGAAGAAGAAGGAAGAAGGAAGGAAGGAAGGAAGGAAGGAAGGAAGGAAGGAAGGAAGGAAGAAAGAAAGAAAGAAAGAAAGAAGAAAGAAAGAAAGAAAGAAAGAAAGAAAGTGATAAAGTGTCTGTGTAAGAAAAGTGCATGGGAGAGTGTGTAAGAAAGGTAAAGTTAATATATAGAGGTGTAAGATAATGTGTGTGTGTGTGTGTGTAATAGTGATTGTGTCTATGTTTGTGTAAAAGTGACAGTGTGCGCATAAGACTAGTAGTTTATATATTTAAGAATAACTGCATGTGCATATAAGTGTCATAATGTTTGTAGAAGCAATAGTGTGTGTGTAAGAGTATTAGTGTATGCATGTAAGAGTGATAATGTCTGCATAAGAATAATAGAGTATTTGTGTCTCTGTGTGTGCATGTGCAGATATGTATGTAAGAGTGATAGAATAAATGTTCACATGTGTATGAGAGAGAAATGCATATGTATATAGGTGTGCATGTAGGAGTTAAAAGAAGCACAGAGAGAGAGAGAGAAAGGGAGATGGATGAGTGCATCAAGTTAAAATATCTTACCTTGTCAGGATGTAAACAGCAGGAAACACAGTACTCATAGATGACACAGCAGTGGTTCTCCTGGCAACTGTTACAGTTATAGCGACTGGTCTGTGGCACAGAGGCATCACAGCAGCCACCAGTCAAGATAGCTGACCGCTCACATACATAACCTGGCAAACAGAATACATAACTTTGCTATCAAAACAAGTTAATAGAGGAAATTCATGGGTTGGGAGGTGAAGCAGTGAATGTGGTAGTGTGTGGAAGTTGATGTAATTAACTAACCCCACTCCTTTTAAAATTGCCAACCTTGAGCCTAAATTCGAAACATTATTGTTACTCTTTTATCTCAGATTTTGTTGGAACTCCTGAAGACTTTTTATTATCATTCTTGAGTGAGAGAGCAATGCATGCCATCAGTGACACTGAGGTACAAATATATGAAGTCCAGTATACCCATCATGACTACACTAGGTACATGCATCCCAACCATATGTGCGCAACATGGTAAGCTCATATCAGGATAAACAGTGTATGACCTTGCTGGTGAGGCCCAGTTAGAATTTTCTTCAGGTCAAGTAGCCTATCCAAACTCAAAATGTCCCTGAATAGGGTTTAAAATGCTCGTGTTTCCAGAAGTGAATTATTCAAACCCCAAAGAATTCCTCTCATCACATGGCTATGATGCTCCCATACTAATCCTTCTCATGATCAGAGATGCACATATCATCAGCCACTAAGGGACATGTTCAATTGGATAAGGTCAAGCAACTGACAAGCAAAATCTGCGGTATTAAGCAGAATATTTGCTGTAGCCCACTTTTTATACCAAAACAAAACATGTTCATGATAACAATTCCAATCATTTAGATCAGAAACCATGAGAGTCAATGCCTGGTGCTGCATCAGCAGCATTTCGCCTGTCACTACGTTCTGAGTTCAAATTCCACCAAGGTCGACTTTGCTTTCATCCTTTTAGGGTCAATAAATTAAGTACCAATGAAACACTGAGGTCGATGTAGTCAACTAAACCCTCCCCCAAAATTTCAGGCTTTGTGCCTTTAGTGGTCACCTTAACTGACCATGGATCAAATTGAGCAGGCAACATCAATTATAAAGCATATGTGGTTTACTTTGTCCACCACCAATAAGTCTGGTTTGTTGTGCTCAAGCAACTGGTCTGCTTGAATTGAGAATTATTATTATTATTATTATTATTATAATTATTATTATTATCATCATCATCATTAAGGTGTATGGCTCAGTGGTTAGAGCGACAAGCTTACAATCATGAGGTTGTGAGTTCGAATCCCAGACCAGGCTGCATGTTGTGTTCTTGAGCAAGACACTTTATTTCACGTTGCTCCAGTTCACTCAGCAATAGAAATGAGTTGCGACATCACAGGTGCCAAGCTATATCAGCCCCTTTGCCTTTCCCTTGGATAACATTGGTGGCGTGGAGAGAGGAGGCTGGTATGCATGGGTGACTGCTGATCTTCCATAAACAACCTTGCCCGGGCTTGTTCCTAGGTGCAATCCCATGGTCAGTCATGGCTGAAGAGGGTCTCCACAAATTATCATTCAGGCAGTGAGCTGCAGAATTGTTAGCACACCAGGCAAAATGATTAGTAGTATTTCGCCTGACTTTACGTTCTGAGTTCAGATTCTACCAAGGTCAACTTTGCCTTTCATTCTTCCATAGTCGATAAATTAAGTATCAGTGAAACACTGGGGTTGATGTAATTGACTAGTTCCCTCCCCACCAAATTTCAGGCCTTGTGCCTTTAGTAGAAAGGATTATTATTATTATTCATTTTGAGTTCAAATTCTACCAAGATTGACTTTGCCTGTCATCCTCTCGAAGATAAAATAAGTACTAATTGAGTACTGGGGTTGATGTAGCCGACTTATCTCCTCCTCCAAAATTTCTGGCCTTGAGCCAAAATTTTGAAACCATTATTATCATTATTTAAAAGCAGCAAGCTGGCAGAATCATTAACATGCCGGACAAATTGCTTAGTGGCATTTCTTTCAGCTCTTTACATTCCGGGTTCAAATGCTGCCAAGGTCGACTTTGCCTTTCATTTTTTCGGGGTCGATAAAATAAGTACCAGCTGAGCATCGGGGTCAATGTAACTGATCAACTCCACCCCCCAAAATTACTGGCCTTGTGCCAAAATTTGAAACAACTATTATTACTATTAGTGACTATTTTATCTTGCAGTGATCAAATATAAATGTAGTGGTGGTGGTGTGGTGGTGGTGGTGGTGGTGGGTATGATGATGATGATAGATTAAAAAGACATTTGATGTGGTAGGGCAGTTTATATTACACAACACATAGAGTCAAGGGGTGGACTGGTCATATTCAGACAAACCAATTCTTCTGGGTTATAATATATGTATATACTATAAACATACACATATGTAAATTAGGTCACAAACAGTTAATAATTGGGAACATTCTCGGTTACAATCTTGACTACGCCTATGCTCTATAATTTCCTATATCACCAAATGCTGCCCTATAGTAAATATGACATTGTAAATACCTACCTCTGTCATCTGCTATTATTTGTATTCCTTGAATGGAATTCCGACATTTCAGCACCTTAGTTCCATTCTCATCGTCACCGATGTTTGGTTGCCATTGAAATGGTTGACGAAGGAGCGTGTGTTTCACTTCATATTCGTCAGTCAGCCAACCTTTTTCCTCCTGAAATCAATTAACAATGTCAATTATATAAACTAATAATGTATTAAATTATATACTTTATATAAATTATATATTGTTGTATTTCAGGATGGTCATTTTTTTTTTGTCAAATAAACACAGGCATTATATATTTGTTCTTCACTCGTTAATTACTGTTCTTATTTTAACTTATATCCATTGTCTGGAAATCTTTCATCACACATCTGTGACCTCTTCAACAACACTTTCTGTCCTTGTGCGTGCTCCTGCTCCAATTAGTCCATTCTGTTCTTCTATAATGTGTATCCTTATATGCGCATGCATTTGTGTCTGTATTTGTGTGTGTGTGTGTACATGTGCATACACATGTCTAAATTATATATATATATTATATCATACATAAATATAATTTATATATATTCTTTTACTTGTTTCAGTTATTTGACATGCTGGAACTGACTTAAAGGGTTTTTTTAGTCAAAGAAATTGACCCCAGGACTTATTCCATCGGTCTCTTTGTTGAACCACTAAGCTACAGGGACATAAGCACACTAACATTGGTTGTCAAGCAATGGTGGGGAGGACAAACACTGACACAAAGACATGCACACACATAAATATATACATATATATGACTGGGCTTCTTTCAGTTTCTGCCAACCAAATCCACACAAAAGGCCTTGGTCAGCCCAAAACCTTAGTTGAAGACACTTGCCCAAGGTACCACACAGTGGGACTGAATCTGGAACCATGCGTTGGAAAGCAAGCTTCTTACCACACAGCCAGTCCTGTGCCTGTATATATATATATATATATATATATATCATCATCATCATCATCATCATCATCGTTTAACGTCCATTCTCCATGCTAGCATGGGTTGGACGGTTCGACTGGGGATCTGGGAAGCCAGAAGGCTGCACCAGACTCCAGTCTTATCTGGCAATGTTTCTACAGCTGGATGCCCTTCCTAACGCCAATATATATATATATATATATATATATAAATGATATGATTTGAAATATTAAATTGGCCAATGCATGGTAAACGGATGTTAAACGATGATGATGAATAAATATAATATAAACATATTCATTTACTTGTTTCAGTCATTAAACTGCGACCATGCTGGAGCACTGCCTTGAAGAATTTTAGTCAAACGAATCAACCCTAGTACTTGTGTTTTTTTTAAGCGTGGTACTTATTCTATCAGTCTTTTTTTAACAAAGTGGTAAGTTACAAGGGTGTAAATACAACAACACCAGTTGTCAAACAGTGATAGGGGACAAACAGACACAAAGACACACACAGATATATATATATATACACGACAGATATATGTATATATATATATATACAAATTGAGATATGGGTTGTAAATGCAACCCTCCATATATACTCCAATATACTGCTAGTGAAGTACCCAACAAAGTTAATACATAAATGTTAATGATTGCGATGTAATCAATTCATTTACTGTATTATATGGGCAAAGGTAAAATGATTTACCACAAATTACTAATACAAGATAAGAAAATGGAGAAATACATCTAAATCAAATATCAATTATCAGATAATACTCAATCACATACTTTATTAAACCACCACATAAGAGACTGTAGGGTTAGATATAAAAGCAGGGGGTGGTGATCCCTGCTGTACTCTTTCACCACTCTTTCTCCCACTCTTTCTTCTGTTGGCCAGCTTGCTTAGCCAGCGGGGTGGCGTCATTCGAAGGCTAAAATAATGCGAACACATTGTGACCAGCGATGTGTAACAACATCTGATGGTCTGGTCGGTCACGTGATCACGTGATATATATATATATATATATATAGTGATGGTATGTTGTCAACTTAATGTGACAGTCCCATAAAAGGGAAGAATGTTACTGCTATTTAACCCTAGGAAACACTCTCTCTCTCTCTCTCTCTCTCTCTCTATATATATATATAATATATATATATATATATATATATATATATATAAAGGGAAAGTTTACGAAAATAAACAAAAAAAGAACGCAGGTGGTGTACAAACAAACAGATGCATTAGTATAGTACTCAGGAATAGAAAAAGTCTTTTCCGTTTCGAGCCTACGCTCTTCTACAGAAAAATACATAGAAGAAAACAAGGAGAGAAAAAAAATGTGTGTAGTAGCTAACGCTCTATCATGGTGTCTGACTTCGGACATACATACATACACACACGACAGGCTTCTTTCAGTTTCCATCTGCCAAATTCACTCACAGGGCTTTGGTCAACCCAAGGCTATAGTGGAAGACACCTACCACACTAAGCCCAGAACCATGTGGTTGAAAAGCAAACTGCTTACCACACAACCACACCTACGCCTATTAAATTATAAATAAATCTAAAATAAATTTTTTACCTAATTATATAGCTACACTATCATTACACAGATACTGAATTCATAATTATTTTATGTAAACCATAAAAAAATTTGAACTTACTTCACAACTTTTCTCTCTATCTAACTATCTTCTCCACCCACTATTCTTCACTCACTATTCTTGGGAGGGTTGATGGGGTAGAGACCCCGGGCACTTCTTCCATAGGGTCCTATTATTAGGCTTTCCCAAACATGACCAACTGAGACTATGGGTATCCAACCATTTCATTCTTGGACTACACTTAGATGTCCTACAACAACTTTAATCCTTTTGATACCAACTGCCCTTTGTTCTATGAAACAAATTTCCCTGTTTTAACCCTATAGCATTTAAATTGACCATATCCAGCCAAAATATTCTTCCTGTTTTATGTTCAAACAGGCCAGATATAGCCTCTCACACCTACCCTCCAATGTCAGTCTAAAAAATATAGGTACATAATCAAAATCTTGAGGCTACAAGAAAATCCAGGATAAATTCAAAACGGGGTAGTAGAGAAAACTGCCTATGGAGCAGAGACTGGAGTATCTGTTAGTGATTGAATGCTAATCAGTCAAGTGCCTACCCCCCAATCCCTCAAAAGTCCTAGTTATGGAGTGCATAACAAACTAAACTATTACCTTAACTACCATTATTTAAAATCCTTCATTAATATGGTTGTTGTTGTTTAATAGTCCTGTTCATTGCTGTGTCATTGTAGTTGCTTCCTGTTGCAGCAACTCATGTCTGAAAACCCAGTTTCATCTTTCACTTAGAAACTATTTCATTGTTCTACTGCTGCTGCCGCTGCTGCTGCTGCTGCTGTTGTTGTTGTTGTTGTTGTTGTTGCTTGTAGTACACCATACTTGCTACTATATAGGCTAAGACAAGCATAGATTCTGTGGAATTTAAATGGACTTTCTGCCAGTTTCAACAATAAATATCCCAGTTGTTTGATCAACAGAGTGACCTGTTCATTGAATTACAGTATAGATAATTAAATATCTATGGACATGTGTACTTTCAACATAATCCTCACCACCATCATTATTTAACATCCACCTTCCATGCTGACATGGTTTGGATAGTTTGACAAGAGCTACTGAACCAGAAGACTGCAAAAACCTCAAATGTCTGTTCTGGCATGGTTTCTACGGATGGATGTCTTCCTAATGCCAACCACTCTACAAAGTGTATTGAGTGCTTTTAACACAAGCACCAGTGAGGTCACCAAGTGCCTTGCAAGGCAAAACCCCTTAACTAAGAAGAGGAGTAGTATTGAGGGAGATGGCTTTGAACCAGGTAACAAGAAGTATGGTAGAGGGACAGAAATGAGTGTATTTCTCCAGAGGAGATACATGGCTACACCTGTTAAAAAGAGATTAGGGAGAGAGGGGGGAGAGAAGACAGTGGTGACAATGTGTTGGGCATATAAGTGAAGTGGTACAGATGATAGGAAGGGGTGAATGGGCAGGTAAGTTCATAAGAGGGTGAAAGGAAAGAAGGGATGGAGAGGAGGTGAATGCAGTGAGTAAACATAAGTGAAGGGGGTGGGTGTTAGGGATATGTTGTGGGGAATTGATTTGTCAGGGACAGATTACGTGCAAGGACATAGACATACACAACATGCCTTTAGGGCCTCAATTTTACTGAGATGAATGGGTCTCCTCAAGCACAGAATAATACCAATCATCATGGTCCTTTGTCATCACCTCTGTAAAGCTCAACATGTTATTTTATACGTCAAAGTTGACCCCCTTTAAATTACAGATATAACTCATCTAACAGGCTGCCACAGTTTTCATGTACCCAATTTCATTCACAAAGTTTGGGTTGGCCTGAAGCTATGGTAGAAGACACTAATCTAAAATGTCACAAACAGACCAAATTCAAGTCCCCATGGTTGCAATGGAAACTTATTCACCTCTTGGCCATGCCTATTATTATACTACACAAATGCAGTATAATAGTGTTGACATATTATGTGGCTACCAAGGTATAGTCCTAAAGAAAATAAGCAAACTTTGCAGGGTACATGACAGAGTACATGACAATTTAGATTTATGTGAGTCACTCTAAACTGTCACTCAGCCTGCCAGAAACAGCAGCCAAATTCTTTTCAAAACATACCCTGCCATCATAAAAATGGATATATTGTATTATGCAGCACTGGAGTTACCTGCACAAAGGATAAAGGCAAGACAGCCATGACTGGAATGTCTTGTTGATCATACGCCTATTCAATCAAGGATAACTAGGGGCTAAACAATAACAACTGAAGAAAGTTGTTGATAATCTAGCACAGAATATGAGACAGTGAAATGTTTGACACCGAAGTTGTTTTGATTACATATACTTTTGTTAACTTTGGGTCAGATGAGACATATATATATATTGTGAGTTGAGAATGATTTTAGAAGTATTATGAATATTAAGTAGGTGAGTTAGTTGTTCAGGACACAAAAGTTAGAACATAATAGTAAAATGAATTGTAATCTTTGATTGTCTAAGTGGTTTTTCAGGTGTAATATCTTTTTCCTGTGGGTGTGGTGTATATAAACACATGTATTGCCTCGTAGACAAGACAAATTATAATAAATTATTAAAATATATACATATTACAACTATTTTGGCTACAAAATAATAGCTGTAGTTTTGAACAGGTCTGAAGTTGCAGATCCACCCAATATTATGAATGTTAGTAGTAAGAACACAGGATAGGATAAGAAAGAATAGGACAAGATAGGATAAGAAAGAGAACAGAATAGAACACATGTACACTAGTTAAATTGCTAATAGAGGTTATATGAGATTGAAGTAACCTCAGAGTAACTTGAAATTAAGTAGTTAGGCCAAAGTTTAGAAAATTAGACATCAGATTGCCTAGTTTAGGAAAGGTACATATTCCTCTCTGAATGTTTAAACAAATTTGATAGGGTTAAATAGACATAATCCTTAAAATATCCACTCTCTGGTAACCAGGAGAAACTGAAGATCATAAATCAATAATTTAGGACTTAGTTTACTAATATAAGACATTAGGTTTTCTTATATCCTGAAACCAAATAACAACAGATAAAAGACAAGACATTGTGATAGTTGTAAAGTTTATGTCTCACCTACAGTTTTATTTATAACAGGTTTAACTAAGCTGCAGGCATGGCTGTGATTAAGAAGTTTGCTTCTCAACCACATGGGTTTGAGTTCAGTCCTACTGCATATCTTGGGCAAGCATTTTCTACTAAAACTCCAGGACAACCAAAGCTTTGTGAGTGAATTTGGCAGAGAGAAATTGAAAGAAATTTATCATATCATCATCATCATCATCATTAACCATCTGCTTTCCATGCTGGCATGGGTCGAACAGTTTGACATGGAGCTGGCTAGCAAGGAACTGTTCAGACTCCAATTATCTGTTGCGGCATGGTTTCTACAGCTGAATGCCCTTCCAAACACCAACGACTTAACAAAGTATGATAGGTGCTTTTTACATGCCACTGGCACAGGGGCTTTTTATGTGACACTGGCACCTGAAACAACAAGTGGAAGATGGCAGTTTTACTCAGCATATATATATATACTCTTTTACTTGACTGCAACCATGTTGGAGCACCGCCTTTAGTCAAGTAAATCGACTCCAGGACTTATTCTTTGTAAGCCTAGTACTTATTCTATCAGTCTCTTTTGCAGAACCACTAAGTTATGGGGACATAAACACACCAGCATGGGTTGTCAAGCGATGCTGGGGGTACAAACACAGACACACACACATATATATACATATATACGATGGGCTTCTTTCAGTTTCCGTCTACCAAATCCACTCACGAGGCTTTGGTCAGCTAGAGGCTATAGTAGGAAACACATGCCCAAAGTACCATGCAGTGGGACTGAATCCGGAACCATGTGGTTGGTAAGCAAGCTACTTACCACACAGCCACTCCTGTGCCTAAAGCCATATATATATATATATATATATACTAACTAATATAAACACTTCATCCAAATGTAAGATTTTTATTATTAAATTTCTGTCTGAAGAATTTCTAATAGGAAATTCCTTACATATCTATCGAACATTTAAAACTTTGTAATTCCTATTAGTAGATAAAACACATGTAATGGTGAATAAATAATATCGACAAATTTCCAATTTTCTGATTTGTTATATGTTTTTGCATGTGTGCACGTGCATGTGTGTGAGTGTGTTTGGGTAAGTATGTGTAAATTTGTGTCTCCTTATCGTGACACTATATAATAATTGTAAATGAGTATCACTGTCATTCATTTCCAATATTCTTCTAAAACATGTTTGGCCATAGGGAAATATTTGCCTTGCTGAGAGAACAAGTGAGGGTTAGCAACAAGAAGGGCATCCAGCTGTAGAAAATTTGACCCATGCAAGCATGGAAAAGTGGACATTAACCCTTTCAGTACTATATTTCAGTTGAAAAACATTGCCTTTGTTTCATTTAATTTTGAAAATTATGAAGAATTTAGAAAAGTAACTTTGTCATTATTAAGCTGGTGTTTGGAACATAAATTAACAGAGAATCTTAATGGGTTTTAAATTAGATCATTTTAAAACAGCAAGTTTGTACCACAGGGAGTTTGGTATCAAAAGGGTTAACTGATGATGGTGATGATAATGGCTAAAATTAGCTCAGAGCAAATGTAAATAGATTAGACTAAAGTTGGCAGGGAAAGGGGAGTTAAGAGTAGAAAAAAGAAGAGTGGTAACTACCAAGCTGAGTGGTTAAAAGGGAGATTTTACAACCAAGTAATTAAGCAATACAACAAAACTTGCCTTGACTTGCACATAAAAAATCAGTTATTTCTTTTATATGTTTCAGCTCAAAGGCTGTAGCCATAGTGAAACACCTCCATGTAGAGAAAACCTGAAGATATGGGAAAGAATGAATGGACAAAGAAAGAGATGTTGTTAAGGTAAACACATTGCCAGTGCAATGAATTAGCATGGGGTCTCTAAATCTAGAACAATGGAGGGTATCTGAAGCATGAACTGCTAAACTAATTGCCACATGCTACCATCATAAATCATGTATAAAACACAGTATTTTTTGTTCGTTATTTTAATATTTGCAATATGCTTTGTTTATGTGTGAATGTGTTTCTACAAATAGAAAGGTACTGTGACAATCATACGCCCCCCCATTTGTTTTTTTCAAAGGTATGGCTATGTGGCAAAAAGTTTGCTTCCCAGCCACATGGTTCTAGATTCAGTTCAACTGTATGCCACTTTTGGCAACTGTCTTCTACTACAGCCTCAGGCCAACCAAAATCTGTGTGGTAAGAAGCTTGCTTCATCATCATCGTTTAACATTCGCTTTCCATGCTGGCATGGGTTGGCGTGTTTGAGTGAGGACTGGTGACCCAGATGGCTGCACCAGACTCCAATCTGATCTGGCAGAGTTTCTACAGCTGGATGCCCTTCTTAACGCTAACCACTCCGAGAGTGTAGTGGGTGCTTTTACGTGCCACCGGCACGAGGGCCAGTCAGGTGGTACTGGCAACAGCCACACTCAAATGGTGTTTTTACATACCACCTGCACAGGAGCCAGTCCAGCAGCACTGGTAACAACCTTGCTTGAATGTTGTTTTTCATATGCCACCAGCACAAGTGCCAGTAAGGCAATGCTGGTAACGATCATGCTTGAATGGTGCATTTTATGTGCCACCAGCACGAGAGCCAGTCAGCAGCCCTGGCAACGATTACGCTCGGATGGAGATCTTAGCGCTCCACTGGCACGGGTGCCAGTCATACGGTGCTGTCATCGAATTTCATCGGGTGACCCTGTCAAAGGCTTTCTCCATGTCAACGAAAGCCATGTACAGAGGTTTAGCTTTGGCTAGGTATTTCTCCTGCAGCTGTCTTACCAGAAATATAGCATCAGTGGTGCTTTTCCCTGCCACGAACCCAAACTGCATCTCATCTAAACTGACTCTCTCTCTAATTAGTTGGACTATGAGCCTCTCCGTGACCTTCATTACTTGATCCAACAACTTGTTACCTTTAATTATTTGCATCTAAAGCATCACCTTTACCTTTGTAGCAGTTGACTATGGTGCTGCTACACCAGTCATTGGGTATGACTCCTTCGTGTATCACCTGGGTAACTAGGCTATAGCCAACACCACCAGAGCATCTCTACGATGATTCCTGATGGACCTGGGGCTTTCCCTGTCTTCATATTCTTAATTGCTTTATCTACCAAGGTACTGTCAATTCTGGTAGCTAGTCCCTCTATTGGGTCAACATTCGGCAGACTCTCTTTCTCCGATTCATTCTCTTTATTGAGCAACCTTTCATAGTAGCATCTCCAAACCTCTCTCTTTGCAGTCTCGTTTAACGCAAGTGAACCATCATCCATGCAAACACATTTCTCTTCTACGACATCACGATTCTCTCTCACACACTGTCTTGCAACACAAAATACTTCAAGTTTTTGGTCCTCACAGTGCAGAACATTGGCAAATTTTTTCTTATCTGCTTCTCCTCTGCCTAAATAAACCTGTCTCCTAGCTCCCCTTTTGGTAGTCTGATACAATTCCCTGTTACCACCGTTCTTCCAGTCCTTCCAAGCCTGTTTCTTTTCTCTGATAGCCCTGTTAACAACATTGTTCCACCACCACATTACCTTGGGTCGAGGGGGGACTCAACCATATAGTTCCGGGTTCAATCCCACTGCATGACACCTTGGGCAAGTGTCTTCTACTAAAGCCTCAGGCTGATCAAAGCCTTGTGAGTGGATTTGGCAAGTGGAAACTGAAAGAAACCTGTTGAATATATGTGTGTGTGTGTCTTTGTATCTGTGTTTGTTCCCCGACCATTGCTTGACAACCGGTGTCGGTGTGCATATGTCCCTGTAACTTAGCAGTTCAGCAAAGAGACCAATAGAATAAGTACAAGGACTTAGAAAATAAGTCCTGGGGTTGAATTGTTTGGCAAAAATACTTCAAGGTGGTGCTTCAGCATGGCTACAGTAAAATGACTGAAACAAATAAAAGAATAAAAGTGTTTGTGTGTGTGTGTGTGTGTGTGTGTGTGTGGTGTGTGTGTGTGTGTGTGTGTGCGTGCGCGCGTGCGTGTGTGTTTTATCCTTGCCTTGAAATCATGTGACAGCTGGAAATGTATGTAACCATCATTCAAGCAGTGTCCTCCATTTCCAATCTTCCAAGACATGTCTAGTCATGGGGAACTGTTAGCCTACATGGAAACAGGTGAGGATTGGTAACAAGGTCATTTGGTCATAGAAAATGTTCCCCAACAAATTCCATCTGACCCATGTAAGCATGGGATGTTAACATGGGGATGTACCAGTAAAATAATTGAATGAATTTACTTTAATCTAGACGCAATAGCAGCTCATGGACTTAGCTCTTTTAATGAAGCTCACCATGAACAAGAAAAAAATTTAATATATACAGAGAGAAACTATTAAATGTTACAAGACTTTTCTATCAATTCAACAAAAGGTTAAAACTTCAACAAATGACGAAGACAATAATCAAAATTCATACCAACTGTATTTCCTTAACTTTTTGGAGTTGAAGGCTACTAATTCTTTAATGGTGAAGACGATGGAAATATTTTTTTATTAGAAGCAAAAGAAATAGGGATGGTAATTAAAAATCAGTAAAAAAAATATCTGTATCTTAATATATGTGTGTGTGTGTGTGTGTGTGTGTGTGTGTGTGTGTGTGTGTGTGTGTGTCTGTCTGTCTGGAAATAATGAAATGATTGAGGGTTGATGATAAAAAGAACATCTGGTTGCAGAAAATCTGCTTTAACAAATTTTGTCGAACCCATACAAGCATAGAAAAGTGATGGTTAAAATGATAATGATGAGAATATACAATATATACTTATATATATATATTCTCCCTTTTAGCTTAAAAATGTTGTGTGTATAGATTGACAAATATAAGTTAAATAATACAAAGTAGATGTGAAAGTAAATCTTACCAGAATATTTATGATAATTGAGAACCAAATATATTGTGTTTCTATTAATTAATTTATATTAATGCACAGTGGATGTCAAAAGTAGTAACCTTGGTCATACACTTGTCAGAAGAAATACTGCTGTATATCCATCTAATCACTCTCACAATAAATACAGTGGTATTTACTTATTGCTATGAGTAACAAGACAAACCAATATACTTTTAAGTAATTTCTGACCTGTTTAAACTTGTTCACTGATCAAATGAGACTTGACCTGCCCTGACTCTATTTGTAATGAAAGGTCAATGCACATACAATTAATTCTTTTAATGGCCACAAGAACTCACATACAAAACATTAAGAGACATGCAACAACATAAAAGACAAAAACAGGATGATACAATGGGGCTTTGCACCCACAAAAGCAACAGGGGAAGAGCCCTTCTTTGATTACCTTTTAACAGGTGCATGCTCAGAATTGTTCCTCTCTTTCTGGCCATTCTTCCAATATTCACCCACCTTTCAACAAACCTGCTACAAGGCAACACTTCCCTCTCCACCCTCAACTTCATTTTCAAGTGAAGCTTGAAAAAGTTGATGAGGGCTTGGCTAAAGAGGAATGTGTTTGTCTTTAGCCCTTTCAAACAGGTCCACCATATTACCTCTTTAGCTACAGCCACTAGACAAATAAAAATTGCCTGCCCCTCCTGGCCAAAAGAGGGCAGCAGTGCAATCTTCACTATGGATTCAGCTGATAGCCAGATCCATCGTACACATGACACCAAGTGTTCGACATAAACCCACAAGTCAGCAATACTCAGGCACTGGACTAGGGCATGCAGAATGGTTTCATTGTTCTGGGCGCACCTTGGGCAGGCCTAGATGATGACACTTCCGTGCCTGTAAAGTTTATCCCAAACAGGCAGTGCCCCTCGGCAGCACTGCCAGGCAAGGGATTTCTGGAAGTTATCCATAGACCCAGGCCCAAAAGTTCTTCAAAACAGACAGGTTAGTTGATCTTCAATCATTGCCCAATGTACATACAATACAAGTAATATTTACCACCCCTGGTTATTTATAATGTATGGAGGATAATGCACAAATATAGCTTTATCTACCAACCTTATTTATAATGAATGTGCAATATACATACATCATCAACAACATCCGTATTCAATGCTAGCTTGGATTGAACAGTTTGATTGGATCCAATGGATTTTAGTAGTCCATAAGTGAGTCTGGTAGTTGAGCATGTGATGCTTGGCTAAATCAAAACTTCAACACTGGCTGCTCAGCAAGTTCTCTCGATTATATCAGCCGAAACGTTGAGTTAACAAACAAGATGAGGACAAATATCCATCAAATGTAAATAATGTACCTGCTATAGTCACTGACTTTTATAAAGTAAATTTTAAGAGGCATTGAGCAGATCTATTTTTTTATTCTTTTACTTGTTTCAGTCATTTGACTGCAGCCATGCTGGAGCAACATTTCAAAGGGTTTTTAGTCAAAGAAATTGACCTCAGGACTTATACTTTGCAAGCCAAGTACTTTTTCTATTGGTCTCTTTTGCCAAACTGCTAAGTCATGGAATGTAAACACACAAACATCAGTTGTCAAACAATGGTGGGGAGACAAACACAGACACAAACACAGCCTTGCCCTACTCCTAAGCAAATTTGAGAAGTCAAGCAGAGGCCACCAGTTCACAATTTTCCTGAAGATCCTATACAGGTTGAAGGGTAAAACCTAAATTATGTGAAGTCATTTACACATCTTGGTAGTAAAGTGAATTCAAGCGCTTCCCTTGATGATGAAATTATCAATCGTCTTGCAAAGGCAACCAATGCATTTGAAAAACTCCATCATTGCCTATGGAATGAAAGGGGCATTAAACTTGACACTAAAGTACATGTCTGTAAAGCTGCCATTCTTACTACTCTCTTCCATAGCTCAGAATCTTGGATATTCTATAGACAACACAGTAACCAACTAAACATCTTCCACAAAGGCTATCTCAGGACAATCTGCGGTTATTCACTAAAAGACAGAGTTTCTAATGCCAACCTGCTTAGCAAATGTAATATTGGTGGAATCGAGAGCTTCCTTATGCAGTTGCAATTGCACTGGGCAGGCCATATCGTCAGAACAAGTGACGAAAGAATACCTAAAGTCCTCATGTACAGCCAGCTTGATAGTGGGCACAGGAATGTTGGTCAACCATGGCTCAAATATAAGGACAAGCTGAAGAGTAACCTCTCAGCGATGAAAATAGCTCACAACACCTTTGAGTAAATACCCTGGAGTGAACAAAATGGAGATCACTGTGTCAAAATGATACAACTTTGTTGCCACCAGCATGAATAGGCTTAGCAGTGCAAAGCAAAGGTGAAAAATGGCTGCAAATATACCACCTGCACTGACCTGTAATCCTCATACTTGCAGCATCTTTTTGGGGCTTTTTTGCAAATCGTTGGCAGAATTTAAATGTTACATTCAACATAAGCATTGTGACTGACAAAGTAAGAGTAGGTTATCAGATCAGATCCACATCCACTGAAACCAATGAGAGAATCCATCATATGTACATATATATATGGTGGGCTTCTTTCAGTTTCTGTCCTCCAAATCCACTCATAAAGCTTTAGTCAGCCCAAGGGTATAGCAGAAGACACTTACCTAAGGTGCCATTCAGTGGGACTGAACCCAGAACCATGTAGTTGGGAAGCAAGTTTCTTACCACACAGCCATGCCTGTGCTTATAGTGCAGATGTTCAAACCACAACAAAAATACACAACTAATCTTATAGGTCAAAAACTAACTGATCAACATGTCCTCTTTTAAGACAGTAAGGCGTTATTTGAGAGAGATTTGGCTGCTATTTCTAGCAGACTGAGCAAATATGAAGAGGCTCTCACATTGGCTCCAGACTTTTGATTTGCATACCTTTTATGAATCTGAATCTAACAGACTGATTCACCATCGGTTTATCACCTATTTCTACAGTTGTCTAGTCTTTGTGTAACTTCAGTAGAGGAAAGACCTACTTCTTCCTGAGGAATTAATTATAAACAGAAAAGACATGTATCTCAGAAGGATCTACAAGCCAACACTCTCATACACTAGCATATTTATACAAAGCTACAATATTTTCATTGATTTTCTGGCATGTGTATTTAATTAAGAAGGTCTAGTGAACATTATTGACTCTGGACTACATAGAACAAGGTAATTATTTAACACAGCTGTCATATGCAATTAAAGTGACTGTTAAAATGACAAACTAGTCAATAAGCTACCAATATATTGTGATATCATCATCATCGTTGTTGTTATTATTAAGGCAGCAAGCTGACAAAATTGTTAGAGCACCAGACAAAATGCTTAGACACATTCGTCTTGACTCTTTACATTGGAAGTTCAAATTCCACTAAGGTCAACTTTAGCCTTCATCACTTAGGGATCAATGAAATAAGTACCAGTCAAATACTGGGATCAATGTAATTGACTTCTCCAACCCTTCAAAAACTGCTAGCCCTATGCAAAATTTGAAACCATTATTATTATTGTTATTATGAAAGATGTGGAGAGCTGGCAGAATCGTTAGCATGCCAGGCAAAATGCTTAATGGTATTTCTGCTCGTCTTTACATTCTGAGTTCAAATTCCACTGAGATCAACTTTGCCTTTCATCTTTTCAAGGTCAATAAATTAAGTACCAGTGAAGCACTAGGGTCAATGTAACTGACAAGTCCCCTTCCCATAAATTTCAGGCCTTGTGCCTTTAGTAGAAAGCATTATTATTATTATTATTATGAGTTTTTCTTCTTCTTTCAATTTTGTTTCCATTTCTTGCTGAGTGTCTTTCTGGCACCTAGGGCAAAGAAACTCACTGTATACATTTATAAACCGTTAAAATGAACACACCAAATTGTTCATTTACAAAATCAAATAAAGTTATGTAGAAAACAAATCATTTGCATGGAAGGTTATTGTTCTCACAGCAACAATGCTCTTCTCAATATGAGTGAAGTACCAGTTAAAACGATTCTTTGCACTTCTTGCAGGGATCATTCTCAAATAAATTTCAGGTCCTTTTTCTTTCATTCCTAGTGCTCCAATAATCACTGGTATTGCAATCATCTTGAGATGCCACATTTTTTCCAATTTTAATGCAAATCTCTATATTTCTTTTTATTAAAGGCAGCAATTTTTATTAATGGCAGAACCATTAGCACACCGGGCAAAATTTTGACAGCATGGAAGAGGTAGATCCAGGAAGATATGGGATGAGGTGGTGAAGCATGATCTTCGAATGTTGGGCCTCACAGAGGCAATGACAGAAGACCTAGACCTTTGGAAATATACTGCAATTGAGAAGACCCAGCAACTAAAGTGAAATCACAGCCATGCATGTCCGGCCCATTTAAAAGTACCCTTGATGTGTTGGGCAATATGATATGCTTGAAAAGACCTGTTGAGTCAAGTAAAACCAAAATCATAGCTGTGGCCAGTGCCCCCTGACTGGCTCCTGTGCTGGTGGCACATAAAAAGCTCCATTCAAGTGTGGCCAATGCCAGTACCTGCTGACTGGTTCCCATGCTGGTGGCACGTAAAAAGCACTATCCGAATGCATTTGATGCCAGACCTGCCTGACTGGCTCCTGTGCTGGTGGCACATAAAAAGCACCCACTACACTCTCGGAGTTGTTGGCATTAGAAAGGGCATCCAGCTGTGGAAACATTGCAAGATCAGATTGGAGCCTGGTGCAGCCACTGGCTTTCATAACTTCAGTCAAACCATCCAACTCATGCCAGCATAGAAAACAGACATTAAACGATGATGATGATGATGATGTTGTTGTTGTTGTAGCCATAGCTACATCTACTGATAACTGAAATTTATCACTACAGAAAAATAATCTTTTTTTACTGACAACTACTTTCCAAAGCTAAATGTATGTCAAAGTGTTCAGCATTCAAAAGACATCTTGTTCTCGAATAAGATCCCTGGTCTACAGAGTTTGGGCCAAGGGAAGATTTGAGCCTAACTTTAAATCCTTAAAAAAAAATTAAAACAGAAAGCAAACACTTGTCAATCATGCAGCCACTTGACATTTATAAAAGATAATGTACCTTTCAAGTATCTATTTATGGCCAGGTGAACTGAGCCATAAAAATCCCTTATCATTAGATCAAGACCATATAAATTTAGCCAGCTACATTTACTGATCTTTTAGCCTTTACTAATTTCAGTCAATGGGTTGTGGCCATGCTACAACACTGCCTTGAAGGATTTAGTCAAACAAATCAACCCCAGTACATATTTTTTTAATAAAGTCTAATACTTATTCTATCAGTTTCTTTTGCTGAACTGCTAGGTTACATGGAAGTAAATAAACTAACACCATTTGTCAGATGGCAGAGGTGACAAACACAAAGACATGTGTGCACGTGCTTACACACACACATTCATATACATAACTGGCTTCCACACAGTTTCTGTCTATCAAATTCACTCACAAGGGATTGATTGGCCTGTAGTTATAGTACAAGACATTTGCCCAAGGTGCCAGGCACTGGAACTAAACATGAAGCCATGTGGTTGGGAAGAAAGCTTTTTAACCACACAACCATTGCCTGCACCTATAAACATGGCGATTTCTAACATAGACTCATATATACCTCAGTTATTGACTAGTATTTACTTTATTGACTTCCAGAAGGATGAATAGCAAAGACAACTTCAGCAGGATTTGAACTCAGAATTTCAAGGATCATAACTAATTATATATGAAATTATGTCTAACAGCCATATAGATTACTATCCATCTAAAAATATTTTATTTCCTAGAAACTCTGTAAGTATATCTTACCAACCTTTACAGAGCTCACATGTTCAATCATGCTTATCGGAAGATCTTGTGTAAACTTATTTGCACCAAATTCCTATCCACATATTTAGAAATTAGATTTGTTTTGCTCTAATTCTGAAATAAACACAAACATAGTAGACATATATAACTAAATCATGATTTCTATACAACATACTTTTCTCATTTAAGCTTTACTTAACAGCTATATTTTAACAGCTAATATTTCCCACTTGCTATCAATTCATATATCTTAGTTCCAAGTCCACCAACTGTTTACCATCTGATGCACAGCAGTAGCTGGTATCCGATGCCATTTGTTGTCATGCATTGAAAGATGTACTCGCTGCTTTCTTTAAGGCTTTAACATATTAATATTACCATTTTTCATATCAGGTTCAAAGCAAAACAATTCCCTTTTATTTGAACCCAACTTTGATTCATTCTACATTAATTCATAGAAGTCAGTTGTATAGAATAGTCATGTGCGCTAGCATCTTCTGATGTTCATTCAGTTTTATATACATTCCTATCTATCTGCTACATAGATCAGACACCAAGACGTCACTGCTATATAGCAGTCAGTTCAGTTACAGAATAGACCTCCTAGCTGCATCACAATCCATCAACATGAACCATGACAGTTTGATGCTATATAAGAATCAATTCAGTCCAATAACTGAAACAATTAAAAGAATAAAAGAACATAATAACATTGCTCCATGAACTGAGTCTCACAGCTAAATGTATAATCAATCCATTCCAAAGACTAGACTTCACTGCTATATTACATTCAATCCATTCCTTCTACATCATGTATAATACAACCAAGCCATAGATCAACACCCACTACTACTCTCTTCAGTAAACAGAAGTTATTAATATTTGTGGCCCATGGGTTTCATCAACAGGTTTTTATTTCAGATATGCAACTCTTCATGGATTACATTAAGTAATATAGTATTCATTCTATTCTGCATCACTATCCACAGAAAAATCTCTTTTTCCATATCATATATTGATGCAGATTTGTGGAAGTAGTGTTACTATTTTCTTAATAGCCACAATGCTCAAGTGCTTTAAACACCCCACTGAAGCAAATGCTTATGATTCAGTTCAGCTTGTAAACAACTTTTAGCTACTTTCTGAAAGTGAGAGTCTTGCTACTAAGAGGAACCACTACATACCACTGTGACATCTGCAACACCTTTTTAATTTTTCTTTCATCCTTTTATTTTTTCTTTTAGTTATTTATTTATTTATTTTTAGATAGGCTCATCTAAATTGATGAAATGGATATTTAGTTTAAAAACACAGGAAAAACACTTCTGCATGGTCATCGAAACTGTTCTAAACAGCAACAAAGTCTCCCTCAGATAATACCCTTCTGTCTTAAAAAAGAGAATAACAAGAAAAACATATTTTATATAATGTGACCCTTAACACTCCTAAAAATAGAAGATGAATATGTTTGCTCAAGCACAACTGTCTTAGGACTAAAGAACAACAACAATATGTTCAAGAGGCAATTTTAGAGGGATACACAAGAACAAATTAGGTAAAGTGTTCTGCACAAAATCTGGGATGGGAAGAGTCATGAACAGGATGACAAGATAAAAAGAGACAAGTGAGCAAGGTGAACTGGGTAGAGTTGGTATGCAGACAGCTAGTTCAGCCCTTTAGCATTCAGATTACTTTGTCAAATGTATTTATTTATTCACATTTTTGAAAATTAATCATGTAATATCTTGTAGCTTCAAGATTTTAAAGATGTGATGGCTTATTTTTAGAATGACATTGTAGGGTAGGTGTGAGAGGCTGGATCTGGCCAGTTTGAACATGAAACAAGTAGACTATCTGGGCTGGATATAACCAGTTTAAATGCTAATGGGTTATAGAAACAAAGTTTGTTGTAGTAGCACAATAAGTGGGAGAGAGAAGAACCCATGTGTGAACTAATAGGATGTAGTGTGTTGGTTAGCAAATATTTGTAATCAGTTGGATGGTTTTTCTTTTATTCTGTGCAATCTAAAGTGTTAGTGTCTAGCAGCCATACTATCACTGACATGTGAACAGTCTTCAATGTAGGTTATATTTAAGATTTATAAAGAGCCTATAAATAAACAAAAGTGGAATATATTTTGGCCTAAAGATACACATTTGTCAACATTATATATGTGAAGTCACCATAGGAGGTTAATGATTTTCAAGCTTAACCTTCATAGCAACTGAAAGCTTTAGTTTCATGTTGTTCACACATAGAGTAAGTGTAATTTATTAGTATAAGTAGCAATTATACCTTTGTAGTTCTGAAGGTAACTAAGTTATGTTGCCATTAAATATTCTTCAAGACCTTTGTACACAGAAGTAGTGCATGTCTAGCATGAATTATCTAGATTGTATGTGAATGTTACCAAGAAAATTGGTGTAACAGAAAGCAAGTCATTAACGACATAAGTGTGTTGGAGACACAACTAAACTTTGTGGTATATCAATCGAAAGATTGTGAGGCAAAGAGAGCTCAGTAGTGCAAGTTTCATTGCACTATACACAGTAGGGCTCACTCCCATGGTCTCTCACCTTCCTCAGCAAAAGTTTTTGACTGAAAGGAGAAAGGCAAACAAATCTGGTAGATATGACTTCATAGAAACTAGAATGAATGTGTGTGAGAGAGAGAGAGAGAGAGACAGACAGACAGAGAGATCTTTTCAATGTCACATTTACTCACAGAAGAGAAAAAATTTTAATGGAAAAGCAGCAATCTCTATATAAGAAGGTCATTCGCTCTCATACAATGTCTGACACACTGCAAGTAGAAGAGATGATAATGATGGTGGTCTAGTCCCAAAATGGTGGACTGGTGACCATTTAAGTGTCAAGCAAAATGCTTTGCAGTGTTTGTTCCAGCTTTTTACATTTAGAGTTCAAATCCTACAGAGGTTAATTTTGCCTTTTCTCCTTCTGGGATTGATAAAATAAAGTACCAATCAAGAATTGGGGTTGATATAATCAACCACAAATTTCTGATTTGTACCTAGATAAAGGTTATTATTCAATTATTTGGAACTGATAGTATGGTAGAACAGTGAAAGCTCAATAGCCACAATTTTCCATTTCTTTCCTTTAAAAATATCAATTCTTGTGTGTATGTGAGACTCAATATTCATTATTATTCATTAGTCAGAGCCTTTAAGCCTCTTAAGTCCTCATAGATTGGAAGATTGAGGAAGGCTAAAGTAGTGTGGTTCATGTTTAATTTTAATTTAATTAACTGTGAGAAGTGTGATATAGTGTTTGAGAAAGATGAAGTTCTGGCAACATGTTTAGCATGAAACTGGAAGAAACATATATAGTGAAAAGATGAGATGGAGATGACAGAGTTAGCAATACAAAAGAAGTAGATGTCATTGTAGAAGAGACAAGTGAGATGAAGAAGAACAATGAGCCATTTGTTAATGAAAGGGAGTTTTTCTTAAGATCTCTTTCTAGGATGCAGTTTAATGTAAGTGCATGCGATTAGTACACACACACACACACACACACACACACACACATATATATATATATATATATATATATATATATATATATATAGCATGGATTATATTTGTGTACACAAATATTGGTAGTATTCTTATGTGGAGTGTATTTATGCCATCAAAGGGTTAGCAACTATCCAAAACTAGAGTATCTTTAAGACTTAAGGAGAAACTGATGTCAATTTAGATAAAACTTTATTATGTTAAGTCTTTGATGAGGATTATAAAATTAGCACGTGCAGTGATGACATATTGAGCTAAATATTTGATGCATGAGCTATTTATAGCATAAAGGTCATATACAAAAGACAATACTTATCAAATCTTCTTTCAACAAATTAAAGAAAACATCAATACTCATCTACATTATATTTTTCCATCTTGTCTTCTAGATATGTTCTTGTACTACCTCACCCATCCCTCTTAACTCACTCATCTTGTTACCCATATTGTTTGCATCCCACCCCATACACTTACCACTTTTCCTTAGCCTTTCCTTTCCAAAATATTATCCCTTTGCACTTTCCTCCTTGCCCATGTTTTTCCATCAGCTGTCAGTTATTCAAGAACATCAACTGTGTCTCTAGATAATTATTAAAATATAAACTATAATTTCTGGTCACTAATCACCCATACTAATGATTTATAATAGCTTTTAACAATATTTTCAGTTGTAAGGACATAAGCTGGTATAACTGTTAGCATGCCACACAAAATACCATTTCATCCATCTTTTTGTTCTGAGTTCAAGTTTTGCCCTATGTGAAATTGCTGGCCTTGCACCAAAATTTGAAACCAATATTTACAGTAGTATTTTAAACTGTTTCAATTCACTTCACACTTTGCATCTGTAATAGTCTGATAAATTGAATGTTTATGTTTCATTTGCCCTCTGCACACAACATGAAGGGGAAAATCTTCAGTAATGACCAAATAAATTATTGTTATATGTTCATTATATGCTTTTATTTAAAACCTAATCATTTACAAAATCACCTAAGCTGGTGATATTCTACTGCTCTATCACATTCCTTCCAATATCTCATACAGTAATGAAATAGGGCTTAACCCTTTCGTTACTGTATTTATTTTGAGATGCTCTGTGTTTCTTTGAATTACTTTAAATATAAAATATAATTTAGTAAAATAACTTGGTTATCATTCAGTTAGTGTTAGGAACATAAATTGTGACTTAGGTTTGGTGGAAGATTTAAATTCAAAACTTGTGAAAACAAGACATTTGTACTCAGAGCCAGAGCCGGTTTCAGCCGGGTTGGTAACAAAAGGGTTAAACAACCACTTTATTCATGACAGTAAGTTCTACTGCCTCCTTAGTCATTAATAAGATTTACTGCACAGCCAGTTTTGTAAAAAGACTTATTCTTTTATGTTACACATCAGTGGCCTTATTCCTGACAACTCTAATCCTTTAGCATTCAGATTTCTTTGTCAAATGTATTGCTAATTTATTCACATTGTTTTGAATTAATCACGCATTAACTTCTCGCTTCAAGATTTCAATGATGTGTTTGTATACTTTTAGAATGACATTATAGGGTAAACAAGAGAGGTTGGATCTGGTCTCTTTTAACATAAAGCAAGTAGAATATGTGGGCCAGATTAAATGTTAAAGGATTAAAACAAGGCAACATTGTTGCTCTTGACATCAGCAAAGTTAAGTCTTTGGCTCAGTCTTGAGAGACAGCTAAGTTGATAATGGGCTCTCTTGGATCAGAAGTTTCTTGTCAGACTACTTTATTGCAGTGTGCACACCTAGGGCTTTGTTCAACCCATACTAGCAACTGATATATTTTAAACTTGAGTTATATCTCCAACATTGTGTTGTATATAAATGGCCTAGCCTGTGTGATAAAAGGTTCATTACATTGGTGAATATTACCTTATAAATTTTAACATGTTACATGTTTAAATTAAAAAAACCAAAAAGTTTTTTTTAATTTATCTAAACATCACAGGGGTCATGATACTTATAATCCAAAATAAGTGACACAAAACATGATAGTTCTGTACTTCCAGACCCCAAATAAGACAAGAAGCAAACCAATGAGGAACCCTCAATGTAGTCGATCGATCTGCTAGGAAAAATAGTCAACTCTCCTTAATCACACTTTATTTAAAAACTAACAATACGTTGAATATGTAGCACTAAATACTTTGTGTTCGTCAAAAACAAAAACAATAAAAATGTAAGATGGTCACAGCTGGAGCTTCTTTGATAATAAGGTTAATCAATCAAAACTAGCTTGAAGCTCCTCCTTTGATTACAAGTTTGTTCATTCAAAGACTAGCTTAAGGCTAAGTAACAGGACAGAGCTAACACCATATTGAATGATAAATAACGTACGAGCCAACTAGGGAGCCGCTACATGGCGGCTCACTCCGTTAGAAATAGCAGGCTATTCTCCTGAATGTCTTAGAAAAGACAATTAGATAATGTGGTCCAGGAACCCTGCGCATAGAGAAAAGATGAGATGGTCATGGTTAGAATACCTTAGATCAGTGGTTCCCAACCTTTCCACTACCAAGATGAGTTATTTAAATGAGTTTTCCCATAGACCCCTTTTAATATGCTTATCCTGATATATATATATATATATATATATATATATATGTATGAAATTTTGAATTTAGTTCACAGACCCCCCCCCCAGTACTACCTTTACAGACCATCAGGGTTCCGCAGACCACAGGTTGGGAACCACTGCCTTAGATCATAGGTCTACTCAATCAGGGTTGACCTAAGAGTAAACAATAATGACAAGTAACATACTTCTCATAACAGACAATGTTTAAATACATTTTTAGAATAACACTTTTAAATAAACTGCTCTTGTTTCGTTATGAGAAGCATTCTGAAATATTTGCATTTGAACTGAACGTGTTTTGGTTTGCTGTCTAAAACTTAATGATTAAAATTTTGGAAGCAGTAGAACAAATAGGACGACCTCACAGTTATTTCTTTATCTTATTTTCTTTTCTGTTTGTTAGGGGTGGAGGATAATTCAAAGTCTATTTGTTTTGAAACTTAGTTAAGGGCACTTTATCGCGGTGCTACTCAAAATGAACAATTCTACCTTCTGGGACGGGGATAATGTGGATACTAGGACTAAAGGGGCGGTAAGGAGATTGTAGATTCATCTTTCAATTTTCAATTTTAATCTGTGTGCGAAGCATCTGGTAATATTAATGGTCGAAACCTTTTTTTTTTTTTTTACATTCCAAATAGTCTTTTAATAGTGATCAACCATCGGCAGCAAGTTTTTGCGGTGTATATAATTACGTACAATTACAGCAAAGGGGCTTTGAAAAAGGAAGCGAACGTTTGATAAGCACTGTTCTATCTGTATTAAATATTACTTTTGTAAACAGAAATATTCTGGCTAAGAATATTGTCGTTCATTGTCAAACTAAAATGGTTCAATTCCCTGTGCGACTGTTTGTTTACCTTTTATAAGATAATTTTTGTATTTAGAAACCATTTTGTATGCTTGTATGTATTTTTATGGGTTTATAGTAACTTATTGTGGTGGACATTATTACACTTTCAGTACCTTTACTAATGTTGTTTAACCCCTGCTGATTGAGCAAACCTAAGATCAAAGGCATTCCAGTTTTAACCATTGGCTGTATTTTATCAGGAATAGTAATATTTAGGACCAAATTATTTAATGTGTTTCACCTTTTTGTTAAGAACAATAAGGTATGACTGGGGGGGGGGGCTTCTGTAAATTGAACAACTCCGAGTTATGTTTATTGGAATCGGAGGTCGATAAAATAAGTATCAACCAAGCACAAGAGTCGATAAAATCGACTGTTCCTTCCCACAAAAGTTCTGGCACCGATGCAAAAAATCATTGTTACATATAAACATATACATATGCTCATCACGCAACTAAGATAATGCTACGACAGCAACAACCACCTTATATGAAAGAGATAAGCTCAAATCTTTTCTTGGAGACATACATACGTGGGTGACTTCGGGTGGAAAACAATATCAACTCGTTAATAATGGATTTATTTACTACCAACTACATGTGTTGATCAATCATTTGCAATGGTGTTTTGTTCAATAGAAGTTTTTAAAAAATGGCTTGTAATTAATGACTATAAACGCAGCAATAATAAGCGAGACGTCAGCGAAATTTATAAGATCAATTTACTGCTAAGAAAGCACCAGATGTTTAAACATGTGTCAAGGGGAGGTTTTTTAGCTGACTCTGCGAAAGTCGAAGATTTTACTCTTTTGAGTTGGTATCACATAAAAGCAAAATATTAATTCTAACGATGCACATTCTTCGCTTTATTGTGATTAAAACGAAATTTATATAAAAGAACTTCTAGAAAAAATAAACTAATCAAGGATGCGAATGTAATGCTAAAATAAAATTTACCATATATAAATTTTGGTAGTGTGTGCTTGGAAATTAAAGAGCAAAGATATAAAAAATATATATGTGTGTGTGTGTGTGTATATATATATATATATATATATATATATATATATATATATATAATTATTAGATATTGGCATCGATATAATCGATTGTTCCCCTCCCCAAATTTGTGGCCTTGCGCTTATGTTAAGCATGATCGTTATTATGTATTGACGGATATTTAATGTCTACGTACTAAAATAATAGAAAGATTCTATGTAAAGAGAATATTGTGTATTTTCGATATGGGATTGAATCCAAAGATTTCAATTTTATATCAAGTGTGTTTTAGTGATTAGATGGTGTCTTTTGATCGACGTCTGCTCTTTACTGGCATGGATCCAATTGGTGCGAGAAGATTCCCACTACCATTAAACAAACAGCAGGCTAAAGAAAATCATAAATAAAGGTTATTAAATGGAGGTGAGTAAAATAAATAGTAAATATAGATATGCCTTACCGGTCTCAAAAGTCTGACGATAAAATAGATAAAGGAACAAGCGAATATCACAGCTAAAACCCAACGTTTCCTAAGTAAGCGAGACGTAAACATCGGGTCTGGCGAAAAGTTGACATTAAGACGTTTAAAGTTAGCTCTGCTTGATCGCTTCGTATTCAAATGTGGACTTTAGCTTAAAGGAGTAAAGAAAACATTCCAATTTGATTTACATGTTATTTTTAATAGAAATCAAACACTATTCAGTTATTTTAATTTCAGGAGAAATATATTTATATATTGAATGCAGCATCAACCCATAAACAAATGTATAAATAGAAGTGTATATATAATATAAACAAATATTTCATGCAACTAGCTCTTTATGATTATATTTTGGTTTGTTTTTTGTCTTCGAATATTTTATTCTACTGCAGTGTTTACTTCCTCACCCAGTTTTATTGTAACTCTAATAATTCAGAGAATTTCTTCTTTAGCCTATGAAAATCCTTCTTAGTGTAGAAAGTGACATAAAGTTAGGGTGATCATTTCATCGAAAGTCATAGCGCTGTGGAAATGCTTCAGATTTCTTCAGTTTGGGTGGTGAAACCCTACTAACTGGAGATTTGGCATTTCTGTGACATAGAAGAAATTCTTTTGCATATTTTATCTTATAAACGACAATATTTCTCTCCAAAAAATGTAACAAGGGCAACAAACGGAAATAATTGTTGGATATACAGTGTACCACTTATTCGCAGTTCGGCTTTCGCGGAAACCACTGCATATTCGCAGAATCGGAAATATCATCCGCGATATTTTATGGCATTTTACGTGGCAATATATACTTTTTCACACTTTTCAAGGCTAAACTATTAATAATAATATATCGTATTTTCCAGTTTACTGGACGCCCCTTCGCTGAAGGTCCCTCTGATAAGAATAGCCGCGCATCAAGTCGCTTGATTTCTTTTAGATACAAGTACATTGTATCTTGTATCTCTTATTCCTGATTTCAATCAAAGCTTGCTAATTGGTATAGAGGCTACCAGGGGTTTTTGTAAAAATCATCGCTTCATTTTACCATACACAATGTTTATTTCAACAAGATAATTTTTAAGGTCGTGAGCCAATAAAGCTTCATTGAAATTAGGTTACTTGCTACTCTCTCTCTCTCTCTCTCTCTCATTATTATTATTATTATTATTATAGTATAGATTACTGTATCTAGAGGTAATATGAGCCAAATTTTTCAAAACCATGATTATTTTTAATCACTGCTTAATCTCCCATTGGTGGTATATGCATATTAGACGCAATGAAGATTTTTTTTGGGGGGGGGGGACTGCGTCCAGTAGCTATGCCCAGTATTTTGTTGAGTAGTGTTTTTTGCAGAGTGTAATTTAAGCTTTAAGGTGCCACCCAAACACCCTACACCTAAGCGACAGAAAAACGTTATGACGCTCCATGAGAAGGCACAACTGCTAGATATGCTCCAGGAAGGTAAAGGTTTTGCTTCAGTAGGTCACTATTATGTTGTCTATGAAAGCACCATGCTCTACATAAAGAAGAACGAGGTGGCAATCAGGACCACCGTAGCAGTAAGTTTCTGTGAAACGGCCAAAAAGATAATGATAGTGAGAAATAAACACTGTTGTGATGGAATCTGCCTTGGCATTGCGGATCAGTGACTGCAAGAAGAAAAACATTCCCTTGAGCAGTAACATCATCTGTGTGGAAATTATACCAGCAGTTTGACAGGAGACGGAGCAGAAAGCACCGAAGAACCGCAACCAAGACCATTGACAGCACCGAAGCCTGAAGATTTTCAAACCAGCAAGGGATGGTTTGACCATTTCCAGAAACAGTTTAAAATAAAGTCTGTTTAGCCACTGAGAAGAACCTTGAGACCTTCAGGTAGATCATCGAGGACAAGGGATACAAGCCAGAACAGGTTTTTAAGTATGGACGAGACTGGCTTGTTCTGGAAGAAGATACCTTCCAGAACATACATCATGAAAGATGAAACCAGAGCCCCAGCATTTAAGGCACAGAAGGACAGAGTGATGCTAATTACATGTCACAATGCTGCTGGCTTCATGATGAATCCAAGATTTAACTACAAGTCCTCAAACCCTTCAAAAATAAGAATAAAAATCTGCTGCCTGTTCACTGGATGTACAACCCCAAGGCCTGGATTACCAAAAGTCTAACTTTGAATTGGTTCCACCAATGCTTCATCCCTCAAGCCAAGGAATACCTCCAAAATGTTTGCATGGAATTCAAGGTGTTGCTTGTTATGGATAATGCTGGTGGTCACTCTTTGGATTTGAATCACAAAGGAGTTCAAGCCAAGTCCCTCCCTGCCAACACTAACTCCCTCATCCAGCCTATGGATCAAGGCATGATTCGTGCCTACAAGGCACTTTACACTTGGAACTCCCTCCAACACCTTGTGAATGCAATGGATTCAGACGAGAATTTCGAGTTAAAGGAGTACTGGTGTAACTTCACAATCACAACGTGCCTATCAGTCATCCATGCTGCTCTTAAAGACATGAAAGGACACGTGGCTGTCAACAATGCTGTGAAACAGGCAAAGGTACTTAGTGGCGAAGGTTTTCATGATGTCACACAAGATGAGGTCAATGACCTCATTAATGCCCACTCTGAAACCCTGACAGATGAGGTTTGTTGGAGTTAACAAAGTCTGTTAGCGAAGAGGAGGAGGAAGAGGAAGATGAGGTGGGCCTAGCAATCGAATGTCTGTCTAAACTTTTAAGGACAGCAAAGGAATTGCAAGGGAAGGTGGAAGCATGGGATCTCTATATGGTTCAGTCTCTCCAATTTAAAAACGCCATCGATGCTGCCATGCCGACATATAAAACTCTCCTCGCCACCATGAAGAAACGACAGCAACTTCCCATCACACTGTTCCTCAAGCCCACCAAGAAAGCCTTACACAAAGATATGATATCCCCTAAAACACCTAAAGAAAAGGCATCACTTAAAGAGCTTTAAATCTTCTATGCTGTGCAGTCATTACCTTCATTATTTTCATCATCATTTTCTTAAACCAATAGCATTCATTATTGGTGAGCAACAGTACATTTTACTTTAATTTTTATTCAATTATTATTAAATATTATATTTTACGTTATATTTTGACATTTATAGGCATTTTTCTGGACCACTTCCAATATTCGCGGTTTTTCACTATTCCCAGGTGCTCTAGGAACATAACCCCAGTGAATACTGGAGGACTACTGTACACAGAAATGAGAGGAAGCAATCTCAATAGATTAAGTTCATGGTGCTTGAATAGTTCCAAAGTCAACCATTTACTCTAACAACCAAGCAGATATCAATGTACATTACATTATGACAATCCATACATGGAAGACAGGATCAAAACCAGCTGCCATAAAAACAACCACCTGAGTATTGGTGGTCAACCCCATTGAAACATTTCGATTGGTTTAAATTGATCAGGATCCTATCTGTGTCAGGTTTTTCACCCACACTCTCAATGATGTATTGCATGAATTGCATATGGTGAAGGTGAAGGCATGGATAGATCATTTTGGCATGTTGCATGTTTGCGCATCACCAATTACACTATCATGTTTGTGCATCACCAATTAGACTACCAATGACAAGCACCAACCTCTTTACAAACATCTTGGCCAAAATTTTGAGCTCAGCCTCTTTTGCCAGGAGCCATAACAGGCCATCAAAGTAGGTAGTGAAATCCATCTTGCATTCGAAGCTACCATTTGTTCTGAACAGTCAACCAGAGTACTATTGAAAAGTTGTACACATTTGCATAGGATCAAGTAACATGCACCCATTATGTTTTATCAAAGATCAGATTATGGCTTTGCTGGCAATTTGTGCCTCTGCCACCAGGCCCATTGAACAGCTTTCATCCTCTTGTATCTTAAAGCTCACACCTTAGCTCTAAAAATGCAGTTTTTATATGCTTTGCATTGAAGAATTGGTCAAGGGATGATCTCACCATGACCACATCAGTTGTAATGCCTTCCTTCAGTGCCTCTTTCAATGTTTCTAAGTCACTTCCTATTTTAATTTTCTCTTCGTTATAACTTCACCAAACTTTATTGTTTCTACTCTAATCATTTTTGTCAGGGTGAACCACCATTTGTTGTTGACGACTGTTCCCATCAATACACCTACTTAGCTAATTCACTAATTTAGTCTCTGTAAGCTTAGTACACCAGGAGTGATGCGTTTAGCTTCCAGTAACTAGATCTCTGCATATGAAGCCTTTTGAGGTTGAACATACAAATTGATAAATTATGTACCAATCAAGGCCCCCACCCCCAAGTTCAGGCCTTACATATATGGCAGAATTATTTGATTATATTAAATGTAGTAGATGGCTAAAATCAATAAAGAGCAGGACAAAATGCCTTAGGGCATTACTGAAGACATTTTACATCAGTGTTCATATATATATAAAAGAAGAAAAGAAAATGGTGATTAAGAAGTTAATAATTGTTTATTATAAACAAATTGGTCATCTTCGCTTCTTACAGCTGTTTCATGACTAATTTGTTATTAATAATAACCAATCATTAACTTCCTAATCTCCATTTTCTTTTCTTCTTTTAAATGGATATAAACCTATTGTTTTAAGAGAATTTAATACCCCCAAATACTAGCTATTGAACCAACCACTCCACAAAATGTATGCTTTTTATGTGGCACTAGCACCTGTGCTTTTTACATGATACCTTAGTTTTAGGATTTCAGTTCTGTTGTGGTGGGCAGGTCTTCTCAAGTACAGCAATACACCACACATCTCAGTCCTCCATCATCTCCTTCATAAGGTTCAGTGTTTTGAGATCAGCCTTCAATTACTGTGTACCATGTCATGCTGGGACCATGTCCCTCTTCAACAACTTCCTTCCACTTTAAGTGATTAGAAGTTTTTTATACAACTGTCTCTTCTCTTGCATGCTGCATATAATTCCTCTTAAGACTGACTTCTTTCTTAATACACCAATGCTTTATTGTTCATGCACACTGACACTGCACATCCAGCCAAGCACACTAGCTTTGTTCCTCTCCAGCCTTCACATGACCTCTGCATTCGGGTCCCATGTCTCACTACCATGCAACATCCCAATTTATACACATACATCATACAATCTTCCCTTCACTTGGAGAGATAGGCCTTTGGTTGCCAACAGAGGTAAAAGCTGTCTGAACTTTATCCACCCTATTCTTATTCTAGCAATTACATTTCCACCACAGCTAATTAGGTAACCTAGGTAGCAGAATTTATCAACAACTTCCAGAGAGCAACTGGGACATTTAAGGAAATCAGTATCCCATGTATTTGTGGTACTTTATGACTCCTGTACATCTTCCACATATGAACACTGATTCCTCTGCACCTCTTGTATGTTCATAGTTTGCACTGAGTACACTAAATGGAATTTCTGCCTATATCTTTTCTACGTATCATGCAAGGCCATTTACCAGAATGGTTCTGTCTGATTTCTTGCTTACTAGGACCTTGGTCATTGCTAAGTTTACTTTAAGACCCTTTCACTCCAGGTTCTGTTTCCATACCTGGAATTTCATTTCTAGTTCTGTTACAGATTCTGCTAGTAGGACAAGATCATCAGCATATAATAGTTCCCATGGGATCACAGTTTTAAATTCCTCTGTTACAACCAGGAGGACAATGATGAATAGGAGGATGCTGAGGACTGACCCTAGGTGAACACCTACATGTACACTAACTGCTTTCACAAGCCATTCATCTAATCCTAGCTTCCTCAGAGACCACCATATCACAGAGCAAGGTACTTTGTCGAAGGCTTTCTCTAGATCAGCAAATGCCAAGTACAACAGCTTGTTCTTAGCTAAATACTTCTATTGCAGTTGCCTATGAAAAAAGCATCTGTGGTGCCTCTTCCCTGGACAAAATCAAACTGCATTGCATCTAGTCTAATTCTGTTCCTAATTAAGTTATAACTCTCTCCACAACTTTATCACCTGGTACAGTAATCTAATGCCTCTATAATTGTAGCAGATGATTATGAGGCTGCACCAGTCACTAAGGATTACACCTTGCTGAATAACCTCACACACACACACGCACGCACACACACATACATACACACAATCTTTTATCTTTTACTTGATTCAGTCATTTGCCTGTAGTCATGCTGGGATACCACCTTGAAGAGTTTTAGTTCAACAAATCACACCTAGGACTTTTTTTAAGCCTAGTACTTATTCTATTGGTCTTTTTTGCCCAACTGTTAAGTTACCAGGATATAAACACACCAACACCAGGGTGGAGGGAAACAAACACAAAGACACACATGCATATCATCATCATTCAACGTCTGTTGTCCATACTGGCATAGGTTGGACCATATACATATATATATATATATATATATAATAATAAATATTAGGGAATGAATCCAAAATTACAGGGAAAAATCAGATTTAGGGTTAAATCCAATTTTATAGTAAAATATTATATAATATAATTCGAGACAAAACCACTATTTTAAAACCAAACAAGAAAAGACTTAATCAATACATAAAATTTTAATATAAATTAAATAAATTATTTAATTTATATTAAAATTTTATGTATTGATTAAGTCTTTTCTTGTTTGGTTTTAAAATAGTGGTTTTGTCTCGAATTATATTATATATATATATATATATAAATGGTATTTTTATATAAGCTTAAAGCTATCACTGTGCAATGACTAAAGAAAATAGTCTAATAACGGGGCATATGAGCCCTTGACAGAAAAAAGGCTTTCCTATCTGCATGGGACACAAACCCACATCCCTTTGTTAACGTGACTAAGTGTGTTACCTTTACACCAGCAAATTAGCCTCCTTGTTTCTACCAAATTTAAGAACTATGTTAGTGTATATTTTTTTTTAATGTAAACAAACTTTCTATATGCTTTCGGTGTGAATGGTTTTGTTATATGGCACCATATTTTACAATCCCGTAAATAATAATAATGGTATTTTTATATAAGCTTAAAGCTTATGGAGATCACCATGCAATGACTAAGGAAAATAGTCTCATAACGGGGCATATAAGCCCTTGACAGGAAAAAGACTTTCCTATCCACAGGGCTTATATACTCCATTATTAGACTTATTTTCCTCAGTCATTTAAGCTTATATAAAAATACCATTATTATTATTTACAGGAATATAAAATATGGTGCCATATAACAAAACCATATTCTTTCAGTTTCCGTCTACCAAATCCACTCACAAGGCTTTGGTCGGCCTGATGCTATAGTAGAAAACACTTTCCCAAGGTGCCAGTGCCATGCCTGTATGTATATATATATTCTTTTTCTGTTCGTTTGTTTCAGTCATTTGATTGCAGCCATGCTGGAGGACCACCTTCAGTCGAACAAATCGACCCTAGTACTTATCCTACTGGTCTCTTTTGCTGTACTGCTAAGTTACGGGGACGTAAACATACCAACACCAGATGTCAAGCAATGGTGGTGGTGGGGGGGACAAACACAAGCATATGTACGTATATATCTGTTACATGCAAAAAAAGCAGTATTGGATTAAAATAGCCATCTGTGTATCACACTTAATGTAAATACATCACCTAAAGCAAATTTATTGCAGTATTCTTCCAGGGGTATTTCTTATAGACAAGCTGCATTTAAAAATGCAATATATATTGGAGGCAGATGAGAATCATCCTAGCAGTGGCTGGCAAGAATGCCAGATGCATTTCTTCTTATTTGGGGATTATCAGTATCTGGCATTCTCACCAGCTGCTGCTTGGAAGATTTTCCCCCTTTTCTCTTTCCCTTCCTCTTTCTACATTTATAATGCTTTGTCCTTTCTGAACTGGATTTCCAAACTGATTTTTCCTCCAATTTGCACTCGTAAACTCCTGCTAATGATAATATTTCTCTATTTATAATTTTATTTTTACCCTTTCCTAAAAGATTTTGCAATCAGGACTTCTGCAGTAACCTTTCTCTCCCTCCTCCTCACTCTGTTCATACAAAATCCATACACTATCTTTCTGATGAATGTTGACTATTACTACCTTCACACATAGCTCCCATGTCATGATCATTGGTTTGTAATATGATTGTCATTAAACTATGTACACATGTGTGTATGTATGTGCATGTCCTCCTCATCATCATCATTTTTGTATCCATTTTCTATGCTGGCATGAGTTGAACGGTTTGACAGATGCTGACCACCTGAAGGGCTGTTCAGGCTCCATGTCTGTTTTGGCATGGTTTCTATGGCTGTATGCCCTTCCTAATGCCAACCACTTTATAGAATATACTGAGTGCTTTTACGCAGCACTGGTATGGGTGCTTTTTACATGGCACCAACACTTATGAGCCTGCAAGATTAGGGATGCTCAGCTGAAAAGGGTTGCAAGGGACACATATATACATATGTATGTAATTCTCCAAAGGTGTAGACATTAGCAAATAAAGATCAGCTAATATTCAACCAGCAGTTACTCAATCTTAACATTGACGGCATGTAAAACTAAGGGAACAGTAATTGTTAATATAGCCCAACATCAGTGTTCTAATGGAACTTTCAGAACCAGACTTCTTTAGAGACCTAGCTTTTGTAAAAAAAAGCATAGCTGCAACGAAGCGTTAATTTGGAATATGAGTTGTAGGGAAAACAAATACATTGGTCATTATCAGTTTCAACAATGAGTAATAAACTGTTTGAACAACTGAACAATATGCTCATTGAATTTGCATGTAAATGGTTGAACACTCCAAAAACATGTGTATCCTTAACACAATTCTCAGGTAGAATCAGCATGATTGTGTGACAGCACTGCACCTTGTTCTTATAAACATCTGTAATTACACACTTTGTGCATCTTTTTCTCTTCTTTTGCCATGATTTCTCCTACCTGTCTTACACACTCTTTCTCTCTGCTAACCCCATCTGCATCTGTTTTCTAACTTTCATAAATTTATCTCACACAATCTTTGTCTCGTCTATCTTTCTTGACGTGGCTATGGAAAAATTCAGATAAGCAAACCTCTAACTACTCTTCTTTCTTCCTATCATTCTCCATTCAAATTACAAGTACAATCCATTTGTTAGGGTTTTCCACAGTTTCCATCTACCCAATTTCAATCACATGGTTTCAGTTGACCTGAGGCTAAGATAAAAGAGTTGCCCAAAATGCAGTGTATTGGGATTGAACCTGGAACTGTGGAACTACAAAGCAAACTTCTAAACTATTTGACCATGCTATATCATATTACATATTATATTACATAAAAATTAAATAAAAAAATAAATAAAGCAACAGTTACATTTTATTTATATACACTGAAACATGAATAATATCATAACTGAAAATTTTGACAAAACTTGTCTTTATTAAGGCCACTAATGAAGGTCATTGTCTCCATCTGAGTCAACTCTCCACACAGATACACGTTTGATTCGAGAACATCCACTGTAAATAAAGAAAGGGAAAATGTTAGACAAGGTTTAGAAATAGCAACAAGCTAACAAAGGAGCTTTTTATGTAATCACTGAACTTACTAATTTAAAAAAGAAAGGACAGATTGAATAACATAGTTTTAGATAATCATCATCAACAGCAGCAGCATTTAACATCCATTTTCCATACCAGCATGGGCTGGACAGCTTGACATGAACTGGCAAGGCCAGAGGCCAAACCAGGTTCCATAGCCTGTTTTGGTTTGGTTTCTATGGCTGGATGCATTTCCTAATGCCAACCACCCCACAGAGGGTACCAGGTGTTTTTTACAAGGCACCATCAGTATTTCTTATGTGGCACCAGCACCAGTACTATTTAAGTAACTTTTGTTCTTCATACCTCAATGATCAATGCTAAGTACCACTAGCTTGCTAGTTTTGTTGAACCAATTAATTATAACCCATCTTTACAAATATTATTTTCTCTATTCAAAGAACTTGACAAGAGTTTGCTGCCTTTTGCAAAATAGTTAGTTAATAATTTTGGTCTTAAAGCCTTTGATGTTTAATCTAGAGCATTCTTAATATTCTGTTACAAATTGAGGGGTATGTTGGAGGGTGGGAGTAGAGGTAGAGTCTATTTAAAAATTGATTTCTAGGCTGAGGCGTGGCTGTAATATGAAGTTTGCTTCCCAAGCAATGGTCCTAGCTTCATTCCCACTGCATAGCATCTAGGACATCTGCTATAGTCTCAGGCCAACCAAAGCCATGTGAGTGAATTTGGTAGATGGAAGCTAAAACAAGTCTGCCATGTGTGTGTATGTGTGCGCGCATGCATGTGTGTGTCTTTATGCTTATGTTCGTCCTCTACCAATGCTTGACAACCATTGGTGGTTTGTTTATGTCCCTGTAACTTATCAACTTGGTGAAAGAGGCTGATAAAATAAGTAGCAGATTTTATAAAATAAGTACTGGGGTCAATTTGTTCAACTAAAAATCTTTTAAGATGATGCTCTAGCATGCCACAATCCAATGACTAAAATAACTAAAAGATGCAAGATATGGTTAGCCATTTGTCTCTTTCCTTTTTAACTATTTAGTTAGCAAGGGAAGTACAATGTCCTTAACTCTGTATTTTAGCAGGGATCTGAAAATAGTGAAAGGAAAGGAGAAAATTATTCTTAAAACAGAAACCTGCCCTGAATGCTTGCAAAAGTGGGAACTTTGCCAAGGAACCTGAGGTCCAAGTGACTGGGTGACAGATGAGGGCACTCACAAAAGAACACAGAATATAAAGTATATCTATCAAATGTTCTAACAATTCCATCAGTCTACCACCACTCAGGACTGGTACTTTCCTCAATCAACCCTGAAAGAATACAAGTTGACTTTCGTTGGATTTGAACACAGAGCACAGAGATCTGCAACAAATACTGCAAGGTATTTTGGACTATGCTTTAATGACTCTGCCAATTTGCCAACTAGTCTATTCAAAACTATAGCTCAGTAGTTTCCAAACCTTTTCAGGCTACTGCCCCTTGACACCCAGGCCACATTCCTAGTGCACAACACATATAGACCACTTTCTACAGTAAATTCAAAACAACTGCATTTCACAAATAAAACTTTACCTAATTAACCCCTTATTTTGGTTTTTCTTATATCCATTACCCACTTTTAGTCACCCTGTTTCTCTTTAATGTACCCCACCCCCACTTTGGAAACTACTGCTATAGCTGTAGATTTTATCACTACTGTTATCTTCCATAAATGACCAGCTAGTTACAATTTCTCAATGAAGGTCCTAATTCAGAACACAGAGAGCTGGAACAAATACTTCAAAGTATTTTGAACTATGCTCTAATGACTTTGCCAATTTTCCAATTAATCCTTTCAAGATTATACCTGGAAATATTATCACTACTGTTATTACATGTTATCTTCCATAAATGATCATCATTTACGATTTCTCACTGAAGATTTTGATGCTTTTCTACTTTTTGTTCCTTGATCACAATTCTACTGTTGCCAGGTATTACAATATCAATTATTTTACATTCACTTGATTTCTTATTCACAACAATATAAAGCCTTCCCTCTCTCTCCCTGTTGCGAAATCTTAAACCACTGGTTTTCAACCATTTTTTGCTTATGGACTCCTATTTTACTTTACTAGACTCATATAGCCATTCAATGAATATAAAAAGAAATCCTATTGTAATTTTTGTAATTTAATATTATGAATTGCATAAAATAATTAAAATAATCTGTGTATTGTAGATGTATGACCAGTTTATTGCACATAAATTTTAACAACAAAATTAAATATGTACCCCTAAGAGCCATATGGAACCTAGTAGAGAACCACTTTCTTAAACGGTTTTGCTAACTTAAGACATTGTTATACTGGACAAGGGTATGCTCATACCATTCCTCTATCTTTTCTAACTTCTATTTTCTACATGATTCCCAGTGGACAGGTGTGACTGTGTGGTAAGAAGTTTGTTTGACATCCCCAGAGTTCTGGTTTCAGTCCCACTGCATGGCACTTGGGCGAGTATTTTCTACTATAGCTTCAATCAGGTTAATGAAAGCTTTGTGAGTGAATTTGGTAGATGGCAACAAAAAGAAGCATATCGTGTGTGTGAGTGTGTAAGCATGTATTTATGTGCGTATGTCTTTGTGCTTGTAAAGGCACACAGTTTAGTGGCTAGGGTATTCAGCTCATGATTGTAAGGATGTGAGTTTGATACCTGGTTGTGTATTGTGTCCTTGAGCAAGACACTTTAGTTTTCATTGCTCCAGTCCACTCGGCTGGTGAAAATGACTAGCACTTATAGTTCAAAGGGCCAGCCTTGTCACATTCTATCGTCACACTGAATCTCCAAGAGAATTACATTAAGAGTACAATTGTCTGTGGAGTGCTCAGCCACCTGCATGCTAATTTCACAAGCAAGCTGTTCTGCTGACCATATCCTCTGGAACACTCATCACTGTAACCAAGAGAGAGCCAGGCCATTGTCCCCATCACCATTTGACTATTGGTTTGTTTATGTCCCTACAGCTTAGTGGTTCAACAAAAAGAGAGACAGAATAAGCACCAGCCTTAAAAAAAAAAGTATTACACTTTGAAGATTTGTTTGACTAAATTTTTAGGTGGTACAGGAGCATGGCTGCAGTCCAATGACTGGAACAAGTAAAAGATAACATAATTAAAAGACTTTATAAAACAACATCCAAGCTGTTACACAGACATGGTTACAACAACAACCGCCGCTGCCACCAACACCACCATCATCGTTTAACGTCTGCCTTCCATGCTGGCATGAGTTGAACAGTTTAACAGAAGCTGACTAGGCAGAAGACTGCACCAGACTTCTGTGTCTGTTTTGGCATGACTTTTACAGCTGGATGCCCTTCCTAACACCAACCACCCCACAGAGTGGACTGAGTGCATTTTACATGGCACCAGCACAAGTGAGGTTAGTTTTGACATGGTTTTTACAGCTGGATGCCTTTCCAGATGCCAACCACTTTACAGTGTGGACTGGATGCTTTTTACATGACACCAGCACTGGCAGAGTCACCAAGTAACTTGCTATATTGTTATATATGATATCACTGAATGGGAGGGAAACCATAAAATATACTTACTTCTCGTTCTTTTTCACTCGATAATATTCCTTAACATCCAAACGACCAAGTATCTGCACAAAGTTCTCATCATGGGTAATAATTACCAGCTGGAAATTTTGTTGTTCTTGTCGGCTTTTGATGATACTAGAAAGGGGAAGAAAACAGAAAAAAAAAAGAAGAAATTTTATAATGGTGCAGGTATGGATGTGGCTGTAAGGTTAAGAAGTAAACTTTGCAACCAGGTGATTCTGGGTTCAATGTGGCACCTTCAGAAAGCATCTTCTGCTACAGCTTAGAATCAATTGAATCCTTATGAGTGAAATATGGTAGACAAAAACTACCATATGCCAGAAGCCAGTTTTGTGTGTGTGCATGCATTAGTGTGCCTTGGGTGTGACTTTAAACCACATCCGATAATAGGGCCCTGGTTTGGGAGTTCCAGGATCTTGAGGGGTGTAGAACCTTGTCTTAGCCACTATTGTTCCCAGGTCTATTCTGACCTGGAGTAGTAGCACTTGTCACAATCCCAGTTATGGGTTAATTAGCATGTTCAGGCTTGCCTACTTATGCATATGAAGACTGGATGTGACAGACCCGATGGAAGAAACCTTCCTGGTTCAATGGAGAAAGCACCTGCAGCAACACATTGTGGAATGCAGAGAGTGAGATGAGGCAAGTAAAACATCTTGGTCATCCACTGCATTTGTCTTGACCTTGTCTTGCCACTGGATTGAAGATGGTTGGGGATGAGAGAGGGAGGTTGATGTGTAACTATTCTTCATTTTAAACAAAAGTCACTATATGCTTGTGCCATGTAAAAAGCACTCAGTCCACTCTGCTGGGTGGTTGGTATCAGAAAGGGCATCCAGTAGTAAAAACCCTGCCAAAACAGACACAGAAGTCTGGTGCAGGCTCCTGTCAAACTGTCCACCCCATGCCACCATGGAAGGCAAATGTTAAATGATGATGATGACTATACACACCAGCAGTCAACCTTAAGACCAGCTGGTACTTGTTGCTCTGATGGATGAACATGTGTGAGTATGAGTGAGGGATGGCAGAACTCAATGAGTTGAATGAAAATATTTTGAGGCATGTGTTTATACCTAAAAGCCTTCAGGTCAGCCCTATCTGTACAGCTCCAGCTAAGGCTGCCAATAACAATTATGTTGTATATCTTCATGTTTCCACTTTGTTTAAAATGTAACTATAATAATCGATCAATTCAAGGCTAACTAACAATAAATTTAAGTACAATAACAAATATTATACATACTCCACCAAAGCATTAGCCAAACTTTCAATATTTTCTTGGTCCAAATTAGTTGTAGGTTCGTCTAAAGTAAGAATGCCACAATTGATACAGAATGTCTCAGCCAGAGCCAACCGGATTACTATTGAAGCAAGAACCTAGAAATACAAAAAATGGGCAATAATGATAATCTTTTATGAGATGCAATATGAATGAAGTGATTTATATCAAAGGTCCTGGTGTGACAAATCTACAATACAGGTTTGATTCCCAGTATACTCATTCATTTTGCCTGCATACACTTTTTTCCTGGGATTTTTAGTCATAGTCAATAACTTCAATAATAATGGACTACAAGAGATTGACTAGCCTTCTATATATTTGAGAGGGTACATGGTTTAGTGGTTAAGGTGTTGCACTCATGATCTAGTGATCTTGATTTCAATTCCTAGACTGAGTGGTGCATTGTGTTCTTGAGAAAAACACTTCATCTCATGTTGCTCTGTGATCAATTCGACACCATGCACCTTTTCAGACAACATTGATTTGATAGAAAGAGTGAGCTAATGTGAGGCACAAACATTCAATCACTATAAACAAATAAATTGTGCAGGTTGTTTGGTAAAAGTTGAACACTCATATGTTGTCTTTGACAGGAGAATCCATCACACACACACACAACAGTACTTTGAACTATCATAAATCTGTTTTCATTCATTTGTAGATATTTTAGGATTGTCAGTAAATTTCTGTGATTTTCTAAGAATTTTGCTCAAAAAATAAACTTCAGGAGTGGTTTACAAGAAGTTTTAATAATCTCTTCCAGTGGGGTTGTGAAATCAGAGCCATTAATTTGTTTTAATAAGCAGATATACCATTTACAATTTGCATTCAGCTTTCATTGATTAAGGCTTAGAAACACACCCATATGTGTGTGCGTGTGTGTGTGGTTAGGAAGCTTGCTTCTCAACCTCATGGTTTCAGGTTCAGTCACACAGCATGGCACCTTGGGCAAGTGTCTTCTGCTACAGCCTCAGGCTGACTGAAGCCTTGTCATTGAATTTTGTAGAAAGTTCCTGTCATGTGTATACATGTGTGTGAAAGTGCTTGTGCCTCTTAACATAGAAGAGGATATACACACACTCTCTCTCTCTCTCTCTCACACACACACACATGCACACAAACACACAGTGATTTCCACTTCATTACAAAAGATGGCCTTCTCTTTAATTAGTAAACAACATCATGAAATAGATCATACTGCAGATGTTTCAAGCATTTCCAGATAAAAAAAGTGTCTGGGATTGAAGTCAAGTCTTGCTTATAAAGAGCTCATTTCAAAATGGAGCATCTGTTTCAAATACTTTACAACTGTGCTTCAAATACATTACAATTACTGCATCTCACTTCTTTCCAAACCAATTCATTTTCCAGCAACTGCTCCCAACCTTCAACATCCACATTAGAAGCTACTTTTAGAAACTTCAAAATCAGCTCAATGGAACTTCTTCCACTGAAAAATGGAGCTATGTCAAAGAATTCAACATAGCAATCATCTACAGTACAGAACATATGTTCAATTGTGAAGGAACATGGCTCAGTGGTTAGAGCATTGGGCTCACAATCATGAAGTCGTAAGTTCGATTCTCAGACAAGGCTGTGCGTTGTGTTCTTGAGCAAGACACTTTATTTCACTTTGCTTCAGTTCACTCAGCTGTAGAAGTGACTTGCAACTTCACTGGTGCCAAGCTGCATTGGCCTTTGCCTTTCCCTTGGATAACATCAGTGGCAAAGAGAGAGGAGGTAACTGATGGTCTTCCATAAACAACCTTACCTGGACTTGTGCCTCAGAGGGTAACTTTCTAGGTGCAATCCCAAGGTCATTCATGATCAAAGGGGGTCTTTACCCTTTTAAATGCTTCATACAAAATAAGCAACAAGGCTACATAAAAGATAATGATAAAAATTACATTACTGAAATTACCAACCTGATAAAAACTAGATGCAATTTCAAGCACAACACACCAATAACACACATAACAGAAAACTTAATGTTAAGAAACTAAACAAGGAAATAAGTGGAGACTAAATCATTGAAAATATGTCTTGGCCATGAACACAAACACACACTCTCACTGAAAATTGATAACTAATCATTTAGCCAGCAGGTCAATGTCCTACTAACATAGCAAACTGGGAGTTTTTCCTTAAACAAAAACAAAATATATATCTACAGGCAGTATTTTGTTTAGATCACAAAGACAACAATTCACCTTCTGGCCTGCACTGCATCTTCCCCTCATGTCAATAACTGCATCTCCTTTAATCATGACCACATGATAGTTATAATTACGTCGACTCTTCATGATTCCGCTTTCATCCTCACTAGAGCGGATCTCAATAGTTTCTATATCTGAAATGGATTATAAAGCCATTATAAGTTATAATAAATCATTACTTGAAATAGTAAATTAGGAGAATTGTTAAAGTGTTGGACAAAATGTTTTGTAATATTTGTTCCAGTTTTTTTTCTTCTTCTTTCCATTTTGAGATCAACCCCCACTGAGATCTACTTTGCTTTTCATTCTTCTGAGATCGATAAAATAAAGTACCAGGTCTAAACCAGTGGACTTGCAAAATTGTGAAAGCTGTGAATAAAATTCTAAGACCACTTGACAACTTTGAGGTTACTGGCAGACACACACATGAAATCAATAAAACACCAAAGCTAACTTGGAATAAGACAGACATTCTTGGCATAGTATGGTGAAGTGCATCATGATTGCTATTGCTGGAGGAAGAAAATAATGTGTATTAGAGCTAATGAATCATACTATCTCAGTGACACTGCGCCAACTATAGCAAAGAAACCTCTTATCTCTACCAGATCCAGTCCACCTAGCTGTAAATAGATTAAAGGGAACTATTTACATTATTTACATTGTACAGATATTTGTCCTCATCTTGTTGTTAACACAACGTTTGCTGCTGATATACCCGCCAGCCTTCTTCAGGTGTCTTGGGGAAATTTTGAACCTGGGTTCTCATTTCTAAGGTATTTTTCAGTGTTATTATTATTATTATCATTATTATTATTATAAAAGGATATTGAGGGGTTATATGGTGTGCTTAAACCAGAATTCCACCAATTACACTACTGAGGCCTGGGTAATGGAAATTCATTCTAGTGTTTTTTGGTTTGTTTTTACATTGTTTTTAAAGGGATTGGAAAAACCCTATTTAAAACTCACTTGCTATATTTAATTTTAAAGTCTCATGTCAATCAAAATTTACAATGAATTTAAATGAAGGCAGGAAGGATAAAGAATATATAAAACAGCAGCAATGATCCACCCCCTACTACTTCCATGTTAGTTAAGATGGGATTTTTTACCATTTCCTCTATATGTGTTTCTCCAAAGATCTCGGATGATTTTGTTGATCTCTTTCATCTTCAAGTTATGGTACTTCATGATGGCACTAAATTAAAGACAAAACAAAATTTAGGTGATTTTTTTTAAGCTGCTTAAATACATACCATATTTGATGATTTATAAAAGACAATTCATTCCATCTGCCACCCACCAAAAATGCTTCATAAAATCACCCTGGGCCCTATATGCAAATTTAGGCCTCTCAAAAGCTTATTTTGTCCTTGACAGTCAGTGTCAGCATCATTTAAACATCCGTTTTTCTTACTGGCACAGGTTGGACAGTGTGACAGGAGCTGGCAAGCCAAAGGACTGCATCAACCTTTACTGTCTGCTTTGGAGCTTGACAGAGTCCTCTGGCTTACCCATGTGTATATGTGGTTTTCCATGTTTACATGGGTTTAACATATATGAGGTATTGTTTTACAGCCAGCTGCCCTTCCTCATGCTAACCCTTACATGTGTTTCAACTAAGGGATTTCACATTCCACACAACTTTGAAGGCACAAAATGATTGGATGATATGCTGACAGGAGAAACCAATTACAATGCTGCTCACTGCACCGTACAAGTGATTGCAGATGTAAACAGATACAATCATATCCTTTCAGTTTCCAATCTACCAAATCCATTCACAAGGCTTAGTTCAGCTTGGAACTATAGCCTGAGGTACCCTACAGTGAGATTGAGCTCAAAAAATTTCTAGTTGGAAAATGAACATCTCAACCACATATTGAAAATTATTTATGGTTGCTACTTATATATGTGACCTCCTTCGTTCATGAATGACCATGGAATTGCACCTAGAAAGTTACCCTCCGAGGTACAAGTCTGGACAAGGTTGTTTATGGAAGACCAGCAGTCACCCACACATACCAGCCTCCCCTCTCCACACCACAATGTTATCCAAGGGAAAGGCAAAGGCCGATGCAGCTTGGCACCAGTGACGTCGCAGCTCATTTATTAATGTGCAAGTGGCTGAGCACTCCACAGACAAGTGTACCCTTAACGTAGTTCTCGGGGAGATTCAGCATGACACAGAGTGTGACAAGGCTGGCCCTTTGAAATACAGGTACAACAGAAACAGGAAGAAACAGTGAGAGAAAGTTGTGGTGAAAGAGTACAGCAGGGTTCACCACCACTCCCTGCCGGAGCCTTGTGGAGCTTTTAGGTGTTTTTGCTCAATAAACACTCACAATGCCCGGTCTGGGAATCGAAACCGCGATCCTACGACCGTGAGTCCGCTGCCTTAACCACTGGGACATTGCGCCTCCATACTACTTATATATACATTACAATAAAGTGTATATATTTGAGCTCAACTCCCCCCCTTTCATCTAACCTCTTCCCCGACTCCTACTTCTCTTCACTCCTACATCTTTTCACCCCTACTCTCTTCCCCTCTTTTCCCTCTGCTCCCTAACTCTCCTTCTCTCCCCCTCCCCCATAAACCCACCCACCCACCCCTACTCCACCTTCCTTATCCTTCACATCCCCCCACCCTCCCCCACATACCTCACCTCTAACACCACCCTCTACCTACCCTAACCCCCAGCCGAACCCACACCCCACCTGTGCTTTCCCCACTCTCGCCTCCCCCACCTCCCCACATCATACCACACTACATTCTACATCACATGCCTCCCCCATCTCCCCACACCACACTACACTACACCATACAACATTACACATCACATCACAACACACCACCCACACACCCATCCCCACATCTTTACACCTACACATTACATACACACATCACATTACCCACACACCCACACATACATACACACACACGTCTAGACCACCAGCCCTCCTTCACACGCACATACATACTCTCTTATACACACACGCACCTTTGTGTTGGGGGCCCCTTCGTATTGGAGGTCATCTTGACCTTGTTATCTCCTCAACTTCCCCTCTCCCGTCTGACCATTCTGTCCGAAGTCATACGCCATGATAGATCGTTAGCTACTACACACATTTTTTTCTCTCTTTGATTTTTTCTGTGTATCTTTCTGTCGAAGAGCATAGGCTTGAAACGTAAAAGACTTTTTCTATTCCTGAGCGCTATACTAATACATCTGTTTGTTTGTACACCACCTGCCTTCGTCTTTTGTTTATTTTCGTAAACTTTCCCTTTATATACACACACACACACACACACACACACACACACACATGCAGTCTATATAATCAGAGAAACACAAACATTTTATTTAGAATCTATCTTACTGGAAAATAAAAAAAATTCATTACTCACACATCAAGAGCCGCGTAATATTTCTGTAAATCTAAGTTGGCCATTTCAGTGGTCTGAAAACAAGTTAGTTATAGTAATAAGAAGTGGGATAAGAAGGTTAGAACAAAACACCATCATCAATGTTTTAAACTTCCACTTTTCCATGCTTGCACATGTTAAACAGCCAAATGCCTTTCCTATCGTAAGCCTTACCTGTTTCCAAGTAAAGTAATATTTCCCCCATGACCAGACATGTTTTTACAGAATACTAGAAACAAAAAACACCACTTGCATGATGGAGGCATTAATTTTACCACTATCACATGATGTTAAAGCAAAGAGACTGTAAGACACACATACACGTGCATGCGTGTGTGTGTGAAGGCGCTTAGCCTAGTGGTTAGGGTGTTGCACTCACAGTCATGAGATTATGATTTCAATTCCCATTGTGTTCTTGAGCAGAGCACTTCATTATATGTTGGTCCAGTCTACTCAGTTGTAATTGGGTAATCCTGCAATGTACTGGCATTCTGTTCAGAGGAATGTTGGTCTGACCATCTAGGAAGTGGGGTGACATCATGCAAAAGCTAAAATAATGTGAAGCACATTGTGACCAGTGATGTATAACAACATCCAATAGTCCAGTTGCTACTGTAATACCATGATGCACACACACACGTTTATGACAGGAAATTCCATCATGTGTGTCTCTCTGTCTATCTATAAAGGGTAAAAACCCCCTTCGGTTATGAATAGCCATGGGACTGCACCTAGAAAGTTACCCTCTGAGGCACAAGTCTGAACAAGATTGTTTATGGAAGATCAGCAATCTCCCATGCATACCAGCCTCCCCTCTTCACACCACTGATGTTATCCAAGGGAAAGGCAAAGGCTCATAGAGTTTGGCACCAATAACATTGCAACTCATTTCTATAGCTGAGTGAACTTGAGCAACATGAAATAAAGTGATTTGCTCAAGAACGCAACACAGCCCAGTCTGGGAATCAAACTCAGTATCTCATGATTGTGAGCCTGATGCTTTAACCCCTGAGCAACACACACAAACACATAACAGGTTTCTTCCAGAGTTTCTTCACCAAATATACTCACTAGGCTCTGGTCAGCCTATGGCTATAGTAGAAGACACTTGCCCAAGGTGCCACACAGTGGAACTGAACTTGGGACCATGTGATCTTCAAGTATAAGAAGACAGTGAAAGAATCTGTACATGCTTGCTTGACATGCAAGAGATAACAGTTAAATCTCCTTCAAATAACACCCTACAATCTTAAACTAGCAAAACACACTGGATATCTTTATTTTCAATCTAGTGTGTCTGAAAATAAAAGACACGATGGCTGAAATAAAAGACTTTGATTGTAGGTCTGTCTACACAAACAGACTAAACAAAAGTTTGAACAAAAAAATTAAAAAACAAAAAACTAAAAAATTAACAATAAAACAAAAATGTAGTAAGCTTGAAATTTCAAAAAATTACTTATTTGAATATCTATAGACAAAGCACTTTAAATAAAACAATGAAGTTAATAATAATACTTTCTAATTTTGGCACAAGGCCAGAAATTTTGTGTGGGAGGATTACATCAACCCCAGTACTTGAGTAATACTTGTTTTGTCAACCGCCAAATGTTGAGAGGCAAAGTCAACTTTGGCGGCATATGAACTGAGAAAGTAATTCCAAAACAAACGTCCTTTTTCTGTTTTTTTTTCTTAAACTTGTTTTGGTCATTAGACTGTAGCCTTGCTGGAGTACTGTTTGAAGAATTGTTAGTCGAATATATCGACCCCAGTACTAATATTCTTTTTTAAAACCTGGTAATTATTCTATCGGTCTCCTTTGCTGAAAAGCTAAGTTACAGGGACGTAAACAACCACAGCCAGTTGTCAAGCAGTGGGAGCCAAATACAAACACGTAACATAGATATATATGCATGTATATATGACAAGCTACTTTCAGTTTGTGTCTACCAAATCCACTCACAAGGCTATAGAACAAGACACTTGCCCAAGGTGCCATGCAGTGGAACTGAACCCTGAACCATGTGATTGGGAAGGTTCTTAAGCATTTTCCAGTATGTTAATGACTCTATCAGCTCGTCACCCTAACAATAATAATGAACATGGTTTCTAATTTTGACACACAGCATACTTCAGTGGTACTTATTGCCCCTGGGAGGGCGAAAAAAGTCTGATCACAGTGGGATTTGATTGACAAACATAAAGTGATGTATCTAAAAACCATGACTTTTTGTCTGTTATTGTTATCTTTTACTTGTTTCAGTCATTAGACTGTGACCAAGCTGGGGCACCGCCTAAAAATATTTTAGCTGAATGAATAGACATCAGTACTTATTTTTTAAACCTGGTACATTCTCTTGGTCTCTTTTGCTAAACTGCTAAAGTACAGTGACGTATACAAACACACACATAACAGGCTTCTTTCAGTGGGATTGAACCTGGAACCATGTGGTTGAGAAGCAAACTTCTTACCACACAGCCATGCCCATGCCTATATACATATTCTTCCTATAAAGTCATAGTACCATCTACTTACTGAATCATTGTACATTGTAATAAGTATTAGTGTGTATATTTATATGAAGCCCTTTATTCAGACAATGTTCATTCTATATATGTGTATAAAATACATTGTGTGTGTATGTAGACGCAGGCATGAATGTATGGCTAATAAATTTGTTTCACTACCAAGTGATTTTGGATTCAATCCCATCTTGGGCAAGTTTCTTTTACTTTCACCCTGGTCTGACCAATGCCAGGGAATGGGCTTTAAGATGTCTGTATGTGTAGAAAACACATGTTTGTATGTGTAGCAACACTGATCCAATTGTGGGACCAGTATTCAATTGCAGGGTTTCACCTGAGCTTTGTACAGGATTTTTACTTGAAAGTACATTGTTGAATAATGTCTTTGCATGGTTACTGGTTGAACAGCAGTGATGTTTGCTTATGTCCCCCAACTTGGCACTTCAATGAGACAAAACTATTGGAAACAAAATTTGGCATCAGGAAGTCTTGCAGAACCTGTGCTAGCATCAGGAAGTTTTATACAACCCATACTAGCATGGAATAAGTTGACAAAAAATAAAAAAGGACAATGAACACAATGTTCAAACTATATCAATGACAGATTCTCCGGTCATAGACAACAGATGAGAATCCTACACTTTCTTGTTGAACAACCTGCACAGATGATTTGTTTATAGTGATCAAATGCTTATGCAGCGCATTAGCCCACTCTCTTCTGCAAATTGATATTGCCTGCACTGGTGCACGGTGTGCCACAAGTCAGATGTCCAAGTGATTACAGAGCAATACGAAATGAAATGTTTTGCTCAAGATCACAATACACTACCCAGTCCAAGAATTGAAACCACAATCTTGCAATCGTGAATGAAACACCTGAACCACTAGGCCATGCACCCTCATATATTTTATAGCCACACATCAACTTCTCCAAGCTTTGGAGCAAACTATCACCACTCAACAACTTTCCATTCCTCCATACATGCACTGTGTTATTATATCAAACAGACTATTAGATGTGGTTACACACTGCTGGTCAGAAAGCACTTCCTTGCATTGTTGTAGCTTTCAAATGATACCAACCCACTGGCTAAGCAGGCAGGCCAACATTCTCTCTGAACAGAATACTGGTCTGTCACAAGGCTACTCATTTGCAACTGAATGGACTGAAGTAACATGAAATGGAGTGTTTTGCTCCAGAACACAATATCCAGCCAGTCTGGGAATCAAAACCATGACCTTGCAATCATGAGTGCAACACTCTAACCATTAGGCCATGCAGCTTCACATAAAAACTAATATGATAGTAAAACATAAGACATACAAAGAGAGGAGCAACTTACCCGTAAGTCAATTAATGTTTGCTGATATCTTTGGAAAGCATTTTTGTACATGTCAGATGCAAGTTCTTCATTGATTGAAGCAATGTGTACTTGAAAGCCATCTTGGCGTCCTACAGCAATGTCTTTCTATAGACAAAACAAAGAGAAAGTATGATGTGATTACACTGGGTAACAAAATTTGTATTTTTTTTTTGTCGTTTGTCATTTGTTAGTAAGTGTTATTTCCTATTTGCTTCTATCTAGAAATCAAAGGAAATGACCACTATTCTTCAAACTTTGCTTTTTCTTTATTACATTTCAGACAGATTCAGTGTCGAGGTTGCTGAAGCAGAAATATTGTTATAGCAATAATCAGCTCAATACCACAGATTTGCTTGTCAGTTGCTTTACCTGAACCCAGTGTTTCTCAACTGGGGATCCCTGGAACCCTAGGGTTCCGCGAGAAAGAGTGAGATAAGCTAATGCTAATTTCATGATCATAATATTACTATAGAAGCACAGCATATTATTGGTTATTGTAATATTGTAATATAGACATCATCTTGTTGTCATAACCTATTATATTATCCTATTATGTCATCATTCTTATAGTTATAACCTATTATGTTATCAAAAACATTGGGGGGATATATATATGATATTTACCACATGAACTACAATGAAAAAAATGAAAAAGATATGGTATATAATTGTTTTTTTGTGCAGGGGTTCCTTGAGACATGTAATTTATTTTAAGGGTTACGCAAGGGTAAAAAGGTTGAGAAACATTGTCTTAACCACTTGAGTATGTCTCTTAGTGGCTGACAGTATGTACATCTCTAATCATGAGCAAGAGTAATGGGGAACATCATAGCCATGTGTTCAGAAAGATTCTTTGGGGTTTGAATAAATGTAACAACAGCAAAGTTTGAAGCAAATGTTAGCCATTTTTAATACGTTCTGAGGGTAAGCAAATAGGAAATAACAGTTGCTACCCAAGGACAAAATTTGTGATACACAGGGTTATTTTTTTTAGATAATATATAAAGGAAACCAAAGTTCTACAACTAACATAGAATCATAGCCAATGCCAGAACAGAAAAACACTCTCTCACAATAAATAGTGCATCAATATTGTTGTAATACTCTATATAACATATATTTTATGCAGTACCCTCATCCAAAACTTCATATTAAAACAATTCGTTCATTCACAAAGGTACATATCTCTCCATCTGGAGAAACCTCTTCTCTTGATCCTATTTAGCACTATTTGTTTGGTGCCAGCCTTTGTTTTGAGTATTTGCTTTACTTGCCACACTAGGCTTGTGAGATGGCAAGAGCTTTTTAAGCACTTGGGTAGAATTTGACCATAAAGGTATAGAACCAGAACAAATACCACAAGGTATCTGATCTGACATTCTTAGAGTTATAACAATCCACCACTATGAATAAGTATTGTTTATTCTTTTATTTGTTTCAGTCATGCTGGAGCACAGCCTTCAGTCGAGCAAATCGACCCAGGACTTATTCTTTGTAAGCCTAGTACTTATTCTATTGGTCTTTGGCTGAACTGCTAAGTTACAGGGATGTAAACACACCAACATCGGTGTCAAGTGATGGTGGGGGGGACAAAGATAGACATACAAATACATATATATATAATTGACAGGCTTCTTTCAGTTTCTGTCTACCAAATCTACTCACAAGGATTTGGTTGGCCTGAGGCTATAGTATAAGACACTTACCCAAAGTGCCATGCAGTGGGACTGAACCCAGAACTATGTGGCTGGGAAGCAAGCGTCTTACCACACAGCCACTTCTGTGCCTACTTTATTATCAAGCCCGAAAGGATGACAGGCAAAGTTGAACTTGGCAGGATTTGAACTCAGAGAGTACAGCAAATCAGAACTAATACCACAACACATTCAATCAAATGCTCTAATAAATCTGCCAATTCACTGCCTAATATAATATTATATTCAACATAGTACTTTATCAAACGTTTCATACAATATTTATTTCTTTATTGCCCACAGGGGGCTAAGCATTGAAGGGACAAACAAGGACAGACAAAGAGATTAAGTTGATTACATCGACCCCAGTGCATAACTGGTACTTATTTAATTGACCCTGAAAGGATGAAAAGCAAAGTCGACTTCGGCAGAATTTGAACTCAGAACATAACGGCAGATGAAATACCACTAAACATTTTGCCCAGCGTGCTAACAATTCTGCTAGCTCGCTACTCTTGTCTCATACAATAGTAATATTGTACGAGACAAGAGCAGCTATATTGAATGTTTGACGCAACATTGGTTTCAAATTTCGGTACAATGCCAGCAATTTCAGTGTGGGTATAAATCGATTACATTAACACCAATATTCAACTGGTTCTTATTTTATCGACCTTGAAAGAATGAAAGGAAAAGTTGACCTCAGCAGAATTTGAACTCAGAACATAAAGATGGATGAAATGACGCTAAGCATTTTGCCCAGCATGTTAACAATTCTGTCAGCACACTGCCTTTATCTAATGCAATAATACATTCCATACAGTATTATATTGAATACCTAATACAATATTATATATTCAATACAGTACTATATTGAATGCTTAATATGGTACCACATTCAACACAGTTCTATATCAAAAGCTGTTAAATATCCAAAGCAGCATATTACAACAAACACAGTGCATTATAACCAACTCCACAACCAACACACCACAGCACAAAACTAAAAGAAGACATCAACTAACCTCCCTGTCAAGTTTTTCCTGCTTTTTCTTCAATGAGCGAAGCTGTTCAGCTAAACTGCTGTCACCATAATCACCGAGTTTCTTCTTAAGAATTTCTACTTTATCTTGCAATTTCTCAATGTCTTTCTCTTTCTCACGTAACAGAAAAGTATCATCAAGTTCCCGCTTCCTCATCTGATGCAAACCAAAAAAAAAAAGAAAGAGTTAAAATGTTCACAAGCAGCAAGTTTTAAAAATAAAAATCATAAGAAGTCTGTAGCAAATTATAATATAAAAATAAAGGTTATAAAACAAACATGCAACAAAATTATAGGTACAAGTGTAGCTGTGTGATAAGAAGCTCCAGGTTCAGTCCTACAGCATGGCACCTTGGACAAGTGTCTTCTACTATAGCCTTGGGCTAACCAAAGCCCTGTGAGTGAATTTGGTAGGCAGAACCTCAAAGAACTGAAAAAAGCCTGTTATATATGTGTGTGTGTGTGCGTGTGTATGAATATGTATATATATCTATATATATATATATATATATATATATATATATATATTTGTATGTGTGTATGTGTGTGTGTGTGTGTCTTTGTGTCTGAGTTTGCTCCTCTGCCATCGCTTGACTACCTATGTTGGTGTGTTTATGTCTCCATAACTTAGTGGTTCGGCAAAAGAAACCAGTAGAACAATTACTAGGTTTACAAAGAATGATGGGTTTCATAAGTTTCACCACATGCACATTGCTGGGGTAAATAATTTTAGAATTTGATGCTCTTCCAGTCACTAACCACTTAATTAACAGACGTGCAGGAAGTGGAGAAATGTGTGTGTGTGTGTGCAGGCAAGTCAATCATCAAACCTCACAATGTCGCTATGTATATGCAAACAGGGTTCATTAGCTGCAGTGGGGACACATGTACAATCATTCAACCTGCTAAAAACAGCAGCCAAATTTGTCCCAAATCCCACCTTACCGTCTTAAATATAAAACACTACATTGAACAATGTAGTTCATGACTTACAAAGGGATAGGATGATTAGGCCTGGAATCCCTGCTTGATCAGAGGTGAGTAAAACCTAAATAATAACAACAAACAACTCATAGGTGCAAGTGTGGCCATGTGGTAAGTAGCTTGCTTCCCAATCACATGGTTCCGGGTTTAGTCCACTGTGTGGCACCTTGAGCAAGTGTCTTCCACTATATCCTCAGGCTGACCAAAGCCCTATGAGTGGATTTGGAAAACAGAAACTGAAAAGAAACCCATTGTGTGTATATATATATATATATATATATATATATATATATATATAGGTGCAAGAGTGGCTGTGTGATAAGTAGCTTGCTTACCAACCACATGGTTCCAGGTTCAGTCCCACTAGTGGCATCTTGGGCAAGTGTCTTCTACTATAGCCTCGGGCTGACCAAAACCTTGTGAGTGGATTTGGTAGACGGAAACTGAAAGAAGCCCGTCGTATATATGTATATATATATATATATATATGTGTGTGTGTGTGTGCGTGTATGTTTGTATGTCTGTGTTTGTCCCCCTAGCATTGCTTGACAACCGATGCTGGTGTGTTTATGTCCCCGTCACTTAGCAGTTCGGCAAAAGAGATCGATAGAATAAGTACTGGGCTTACAAAGAATAAGTCCCGGGGTCGAGTTGCTCGACTAAAGGCGGTGCTCCAACATGGCCGCAGTCAACTGACTGAAACAAGTAAAAGAGTATATATATGTATAAGTATATATCTATGTGTGTGTGTCTGTTTCTGTATTTGTCTCTCCCCACCCCCACTGCTTGACAACAAAATATTGGTGAGCTCACATCCCCGTAAGAGAATAAGTACCAGACTTAAAAAAGATAAGTCCTGAGATCGATTTGCTCAACTCAAACACTTCAAGGCAGTGCCCAAGCATGGTTGCTGTTCAATGACTGAAACAAGTAAAAAAATAAAAGATAAAAATTAGTAAAAAATTTAACAACCTTCTCTTTTGACAATTCTTTCCTGATTTTAGACACACTATCTTGTAATTGGTTTCTTTTATTGGTGATCCGCTCAACTTTGTCATTCAGACTCTTACATCTCTCCTTCTTCTCTTCCAAAAGTGCAGCCTTACCGGATTTCTCATAACTAAATACAAACAAATATCAAAATAAAAGAAGTTTAGGGATTGATTTCTAAACTAAGCAAGAGAGTATTGTACAAGAAGAGAAAAGAGAACCGACGAGTGAAATTAATGGGTTTGCTAATGACAATAGCAGAACAAATTTTTCCAACTAGGAGCTAAAAGCATGCATCAGAATTGGTTTGCTAAGAAATTACCTCCTGATCAAGGTTATGCACCACAGTTTAGTTATTACTGTTAACTGGGATGATAATGATCTGTGACGCTGTTTTACATTTCTCATTGGCTAACTTGAACCTAAAGAAATAAAGTACTGAACAAGACACTATAAAACCAGCTTGTTATAACCACCAACCTATTTCTGTTATGAATAAGGTGGTTACAGTCCAGTTTGTCAATCAGCTTCTTCTTCCGCCACATCAAACACGCACATATTAAATACACTGATTGTAAAACAAACTGAGGATGGTCGCAGATGAACAGATATTGATCATAGTGCCACTGGATTAGAGCTGATGTAGGCCTTTCTAGTGTGACATATGTAACAATTAGAAATACAAATTATGAAATAACTAAGCTGTAAATCTTGAACAGTGAAGGCCCATCATGAGTTCAATTCCTGGCAACACGTTGTGTCCTTGAGCAAGACACTTTATTTCACACTGCTCCAGGCCACTCAGCTGGCAAAAATGAGTGGAACCTGTATTTCAAAAGGCCAGTTTTGTCACATTCTGTGTCACACTGAATCTCCCTGAGAACTATGTTATGGGTGCACGTGTCTGTGGAGTACTCAGGCACTTGCATGTTAATTTCACAAGTAGGTTATTCCATTTACTGGATCAACTGGAACCCTCATCATCATAACTGACAGAATGTCGTAAAATCTTGTACATTTATAAGAATTGTATTAATTCATTTTTCACAGAAAAATTTGACTACCCAAGCAAGTATTGAGCAAAAAAAATTTTTTTACCGGTAACGTACACTGAATGCTTTTTAAGAGGATTTTAAAAGTTTGATGTACATGACACTACACAAAATAACTTTTTTCACCTGAAAATATCAACTGCCAATTTATTTGAATGTCTCTAGAGCAGCATAGAAAGCCTCATGGTGTTTATTTACATTGATCTTGAAATTTTTTTTAAAATGCTGAGTTTCCAAGGCAAAAATGTCAGTTGTCACAGTTTTCATTTACTTGGTGCAACATGTTCGACAAAAATGTATGTGACATTTTCAAGACAAATATTTTCTATACCTTCCAAATAGTGTAGATCTCAAATTGTTTCACTATCAATATCATCATCATCATCATCATCGTTTAACGTCCGTTCTCCATGCTAGCATGGGTTGGACGGTTCGACCGGGGATCTGGGAAGCCAGAAGGCTGCACCAGGCTCCAGTCTTATCTGGCAATGTTTCTACAGCAGGATGCCCTTCCTAACGCCAACCACTCCGTGAGTGTAGTGGGTGCTTTTTACGTGCCACCTGCACAGGTGCCAGGCGAGGCTGGCAACGGCCACGGTCGGATTGGTGCATTTTACGTGCCACCGGCACGGAAGCCAGTCGAGGCGGTGCTGGCATCGGCCACGAGTTGGATAGTGCTTTTTACGTACCACCAGTCCAGGGGTCCTGGCTGGTTCAATTCGATTTCAATTTCGCTTGCCCCAACATGTCTTTGCAAGCAAAGGGGGTTGGCATGGGTGCCTGTCGTCGGATGAGGTTCTATATCAACTTCGCTTGCCTCTTGGTTGAAAATGAACCATTTCAACACACCTTTACAAATACATAGACATATAGTGATTTTTCAAGGCACTCTAAAAGTTTTTGAAACCTGTTTTGCTTTAACTTTCATGGAAATGGTCCATCTGAGCTACACAACACATAGAGTCCTGAACTGTAGAACAAACAAGACATTCAAGTAATGACAAGTCAACAGACAGCAAAGTGATGTTTCTGAAAAAATAGACCACAATATAAACTTACTTGAGAATAATTGACATGTAGCTTTTTAACTGACTGACACCCTTCTGTTGGATTTCTTCAGCCTAAAAGAAGCAAGAAAACAAAATACATGCAAAAATAAATTACAAAATAGGCAAAAACAAAACAAAAATTCTAAAATTTTGAAATTATTGTAAATTGTACCGTTTTAAATTCTGTTTTATTTCAAAACTTCTACATTTTATTTTTGAAAATTTTCTTTAGAAATATTGGCTTCAAATTTTGGCAGAAGGCCAGCAGTTTTGGAGGAGGAGGCAAGTTGATTAAATTGACCCCAGTTCTCAACTGGTACTTATTTTATCGACCCCATAAGGATGACAGGCAAAATCAACCTCAGTGAAATTTGAACTTGGAATGTAAAGATGGATGAAATGCCGCAAAGCATGAAATATTACCAAGCATTATGCCATGTTATAAGTGTCCTCAGAACCAGAGAAATCTAGACTATCAACGCTAACAGAGTCCACCTCTGCTGCTAATGAAAAAAAACCAACACAGTAAAGTAAACAGAACATAACCGTACAGTCACACAATACTATAAAACATGCTGAAACAGATTTACTGTATATCACAACATGATCAAACTTTCACACTTCAACTAAAACAGTCAGGTCAAGTCACCACTTCTAATGTCCAACAAAAATTACTTACTCTTATTAGTTTTTGTTTGATATAAACAATGGCATGAAATTTCAATGTTTCAAAAGTTATTTGTCAAAATCATGTCTCTAAAGACTCACCTGCTTTCTTCTTTTCTCAAGTGTGTCTTCTTTGCATGTGGTTATAGAATCCTTTTCATCAACTAACTTGTCTATGCTAGCCTTTGGTAAAAATAAAAATAAAATGCCAAAAAATTAACAATATTGATATCTTAGTCATAAATCAACATATTTCAGGGAAGCATATAGTATTTTGTGCTTAATTATCATTTATTAATGAGGCACATGGAAATTCTGCATTTTATTATTTTTTCACTTAGGTCTTCAATTTGCTTCCATAGTTAAGCTTTAGTATTCAAATTACTGTTTCAAAAATCATTTTAAATTAATCATGCATTATTTCATAGCTTGGAGATTTCGATGATGCGACTATTTATTTTTAAAATGACTCAGTAAGGTAGGTGTGAAAGGCTAGATATGACCAGTGTGAAGATAAAACAGGTAGAATATTTTGGCCGGATATGGCTGGTTTAAATGCTTAAGGGTAAAAGTGTAACACTCAAACTGGCTTAACTTGATGATAAAGATGTTGATTATGTTTTACCATCCACAACACTTGTCATCATTTATGTTTGTTATCATACTGGCATGGGATAGATGAGTCATCATAGTTCAAACCAGCTCTTATTTGGAGTTACTGCCTTCCTAAGCTGGTAGGAGAACACATTTTGTTAATGTTTCCCTTTTGGCATAGTTTCTACAGCTGGATGCCCTTCCTAACACCAATGACATTAGAGTATACTAGTGTCTTTTATCATGACACCAACTCTAGAGAAGTTGTTAAGTCATTCAAATGCCACCCACTTTACAGTGTACTTGTTTACATTTTAAAGGGCACCAATACTAGACAGGTTGTCTTGTCTCACTTTTACATCAGTGGTTCCCAAACTTTTCTGGCTGCTGCCCCCTTGGCCACATTCCTAGCCCCTTCCCTACCACAAACGCAGACCACTTTCTGCAGCAAATTCAAACAAGCTGTCTTTCACAAATAAAAATTAACTAATCAACCCATTATTTTGTTGCTGTTTTTACATCCACCGTCCCCTTTTGGCCACCCCATTATTGATCCTCCTTTCTTCAATGCCCCCCCACCTCTGGATCTCCCCTCACACCCAATCCAGGGGAGCAGTACTACCTACTTTGGGAACCACTGCTCTATATAATCTCAGTTCTTTTCAAAACAAACATGACTGGGAGTGTGGTTAGAAGAAAAGTGATGACTCAGATGATGAAGAGGAAAGAGTATGAATATCAGAGTGTGATAAGAGAAACAGACTAATGGGATGGTGAAAGAGAGGGCAAAGGACAGTGATAACTACAAACTGGTTGCTGGTAAGAGGTTAAACATAAAAACAACAGGAGTAGCTCAATTAGACACAAATAAAAGTGTATCATAGTAAGGTGATGGTAAGAGTAGATGTCAACTAAGAGTCACATGGCAAAGGGAAGGTAGTTGGAAGTACAGAGTGACAGAAGAGAGGTGTTGACTACAAGCAGATCCAATGCCATCCCTTGTTACACTGGTACCATAATGAGTAGCCTTGTGACAGACCAGTATTCTGTTCATGGAGAATGTTGGCCTGCCTGCTTAAGGAGTGGGTTGGTATCATTTGAAAGCTACAACAATGCAAGGAAGTGCTTTCTGACCAGCAGTGTGTAACCACATCTAATAGTCTGGTTGATATAATAACACAGTGCATGTATGGAGGAATGGAAAGTTGTTGAGTGGTGATAGTTTGCTCCAAAGCTTGGAGAAGTTGATGTGTGGCTATAAAATATATGAGGGTGCATGGCCTAGTGGTTCATGTGTTTCATTCATGATTGCAAGATTGTGGTTTCAATTCTTGGACTGGGCAGTGTATTGTGATCTTGAGCAAAACATTTCATTTTACATTGCTCTGCTGCATTTCACATGGACTTTTTGGTCCTCCAAAATCATCTTGGTGTATAAGTCAACCTACTTTTGTTGACTGTAAATTTTTGCCTAAAAAGTTTGACTTATATGCTGGAAGATATGGCAACTGCTGATCTCACCAGCTACAGAGGGCATACAGAAGTCATATCTGAGTGTCTGTCCCAATAACTTTTTTTTAATTCCATTATCCCTTGCAAGCATGGGTTAGCTGAAATTATTGAAGAGTTCCTTTACTACCAGATGCCTATTCTGTTGCTAACCCTTACCTGTTTTTTGAGTAAGAGATATTCTTATTCCACACATCTTCGAAAATGCAAAGAAATTACACCATATCACCTCCCGTAGCTCAGAATTTTGGAGAAGTGCAATGGCAAACAACCATGCAGAGCCACCCCTCACACCTCCACACACAATGGGCTTTTGCACAGTTTCAATCAACCAAATTCACTAACAAAGGAATTGGTTAGCCCAAGGTGAAAGTAAAAGACACTTGCCCAAGGTGGGATTGAATGCCAAATCACTTGGTAGTGAAACAAATTTATTAGCTACACAGTCATGCCTGCATCTACACACACACACACAGAATGCGTATTTTATACATATATAAAGAATGAACATTGTCTGAATAAAGGGCTTCGTACAAATGTACACACTAATATTTATTATAATTTCATTGGTAATGAACCTAGGTAGTATATTCTTAGTTCATCTAAGAGAAATATTCAATTACTGAGCATGTACAATGACTCAGTAAGTAGTTGGTGCTTTGACTAAGACACAGGCATGGCTGTGTGGTTAGAAGTTCGCTTCTCACCCACATGGTTCCAGGTTCAATCCCAAATTTTGGAATGAGAAGGTGAGAGGTAGGGTAATGGGAATGGTGGGAGAGAGTGATAATGATGACAGTGAAGAATATAGAGTGTGAGAGGGTAATGGATATGACAGGAGATCGAGAAATAAGAGTATTAACAGGAGTAGGTAGACTTAATCTATTACTCAGTTTAACACAGTCATATGACCCTTGGATACCTTCAGCCAGGCCTACTATATTACAAGCATTTAGACAGATCTCAAATCTAAGGATAAACTATAAGCCATGACTTTTTAACCTCCTTTTCACATACAAGTCCCAGACATCCTGCCAAGAGGTGATTGGCATAGCCCTTCCTCCTTTGACTATACAATATTAAAAAAAAGCAATAAAAAGATTTACCTGTAGAGGTTTCAATTCTTCTTTGAGTTTCTGAAAGATTTAAAAACAAAAATATAGAATCAGCCCACATGTCATTATAAACACACACATACACGTTGTCAACCCTATTCACATCTATATGCATACCAAATCAAAGAAAGAACTTAAAATCCAAGTTATGCCAGTGAAGATACAGATTCAAATAAATTTTATATGCATTCATTTATTCATTTATCTGTACTAGCCTGGGTTCTTCTTTTATCTTTTTGTACTTGCTTCAGTAATTGGACTGTGGCCATGCTGGGGCACTGCTACGAAATGTTTAACCCTTTATCATTCAGATTACTCATTGAAGTGTAATGCTTATTATTCACATGATTTAGGAGGAAAACTGGGTGTAAGAGGCATCAAGTGTGTGTAAGAGAGAAGACTGCATTGGTTTGGTCATGTGATGCATATGGATGAGGATAGCTGCATAAAGAAGTGTCGAGCTCTAATTGTCAAACTAAGTAAAAACGCTGTCTTCCACACATACAGGCTTGTCCTTTCAGGTGCCAGTGCCACTAAAAAAGCACTCATGCCAGTGACATATTAACGCTCTTGTGTCAGTGGCATGTAGAGGCACCTAATCCAAAGACTGAAACGAGTAAAAGAAGAACGATATTGTTTTACAACCAGATAGCATTCCTGTTTTCAAATGCACAAAGCCAGTACATGATTGGTTAACACGAAAAATAACAAAAACATCACCATTTGTAACTCACCAATTTTCAGAGAAGCACAAACGTAACCAAACAAACAGAACCCTTCCACACACCACACACACACACACACACACACACATACATACACACATGTATATATGTTCTATGTTAGTTTCCCATGCAAGCATGGGTTAAGTGTATGAGTGGTTGCTGAAAAGTTCCTGGTTATGGGCAAGAGAAAATACAGGAATATCAATTAATTATGATTTTATTCAACATATTTTTCTCTCAGATTCATGCACTCATAGCAGCGGTCCTTCGGGTTTGGCCTCCAGGTTTTGCCATACCCTTAAAACCAGGAACTTTTCAGCACCCCATTGTGTGTGTATGTGTACACACACACAAGGGGGTGGTGAAAAATTTCTGGTTTTGGGTAAAAGAAAATACAGGAGGATCAGTTAATTATGTTTTTATTAAACATATCCCCCTCTCAGATTCACACACTTATTGCAGTAATCTTTCAGTTTTTCTAAGCCCTGTAAAAGAGAGTGGAAGGTTGGGCCTCCAACCAAGCCTTTTGTGATACCCTTAAAGCCAGGAACTTTTCAGCACTCTTTCATATATATCACTGATATATATATGAAGTTCCACATATCAGATGTTAGCAAGTTTATGGCTCACCAAGAGAGAATGCATGGACTTTCGGGGCCTTCCTCTCAATAGCATTACTGCACAATGACCAACCTCCACCCTATGAGGCCCTGCTTTCTAGATCAACTGGTTGCTAGGTTTTGCTTAATATTATTCTAGCCATTGCTTAGTCTCCATTTAACCAAATCCAGTGGCATGCCTTCTCCACTGTTGCCTGGATATCACTCATGACAGTATTTGCTTTATGAGTTAGGCCTAGCAACAACAACAATTGCCTCACACAGATACACAAAACTGAAAAACTTGGGTTAGCTACAGAGTAATTTTCTCCCCTTTATTTTTCTTTCTCTCACTTCATCTCTGTCACACACACACAACGGTCTATTCAGTGAAATGATCTACCTTTATCGAAGCCTTATGAGTCACGTTCTGATTATGTAAATCATCCTTGTTCTCCTCAAGCTTTATCTTCTCTTGAAGGTTCTTTTCAATCTGCAGTTTCTCTGAATTTAATGAATTAACCCGACTGTGCAGTTCGTTCACTTTATCAGAATAATTGCTAAGTTTTTGTCGTTGAAGCTCCAACTCATGATTAGTGGAACGCCTGGCCAAAGAAAGAGGTGAAGAGCAACATATTATTTATACAGTCTGACAAAAATTCTTTGTTTAGTTTGTCATTTATCTCTTTTTTTTTAAAAATCTTTTACTTGTTTTAGTCATTAGACTGTGGCCATGCTGGGGCACTGCCTTGAAGACTCTTTTAGCTGAACAAATCAACCCTACCAGGGATTATTTTTTTTTTAAGTCTGACAAGCTCATTTTAGTTTCCATCTACCAAATCCACTCACAAGGCTTTGGTTGGCGAAAGGCTATAATAGAAGACACTTGGCAAAGGTGCCATGCAGTGGAATTGAAACCAGAACCATGTGGTTGGGAAGTAAGCGTCTTACCACACAGCTACACCAGCGCCAATAGTTGTCAAGGATATTTGAATAAAAACCAGAATATTTTAGAATTTTTAAATCTAAAAGTGACATTAGTTTTGCTGAATTGGTTTTAGTTTATGAGATACTAAAGAATCCTCAAATAATGATTTTACCCTGGCCTATAGTTGCCAACAGATACAAAGAGGCTAAGTTTAGCTTTTCGCTCTTCAACATTATTTTTATTCAATCTAGTTTTTTTTTTTATCACCATCATCATCATTTTAATATCCACATGTCCACTTTTCTATGCTTGTATGGGTCAGACAAAGTTTACTGAGGCAGATTTTTCTACAACCAGATGCCCTTGCTGTCACCAACCCTCACCTGTTTTCAAGCAAGGTATTATTTCCTCAACCAGACATGTTCTCGCAGAATATTGGAAATGAATGACACTGTTTGCAAGACAGTGACAATCATTTTACAACGATCACATAACATCAACACATGGAAACATATACACACTCACATACATGTATGTGTGCACATGTGTGTGTATATATATATATATATATAGAGAGAGAGAGAGAGAGAGAGAAAGAGAGAGAACAGGCTTCTTTCAGTTTCCATCTACCAAATCCATTCACAAGGATTTGGTCAGCCCAGGGCTATAATAAGAGACACTTTCTCAAGATGCCACACAGTTGTAGGACTGAACCCAGAGCCATGTGGTTGGGAAGCAAGCTTTTTACCATACAGATATAAATTTATCTTTAATATAGGCTTATTGTTTTCACACATTAATATCAAAGAAGCTACTTCAACAATTTTAAAGCACTATGCTACTTTCAGTGAATACACTTAGCAAAAAAAAAAAATGTCTGAGGTAAGTTTTCAAAAGGACTTACAAGCTCCTATGATTTACAAATGTGTCTAGAGTACCTCTTACTGTGGAAAAAGGGGAAAGTTAGAATTGAGATGTGCTTATGGAATTAAGAAAATGAGAAAACACTATAATGACTGATATTTTTGTATTGTGACTGTTAAATGAGTTTAATCACTAAATGAAACAATAAAAATATGTAAACGATATATATAACTTACAACTTGGACTGTATGGTGTCTTTTTCACTAGACACATCCTCAAGACTGCGATCACCAAGGGAATCTTTCAAGCAAGAAAAAGAAATATAAGCAGTTGTGTTAAAAGCAAAAGCTTTCTCATTAGATTAAATAACAGCTAGCTCGTGTATTCTATACAAAGTACAATAAATATCACATTTATAAAGTTGTAGGGATTTGAACTCCTAACACAAAATTGTTTGTTCATTGTCATGAGTGAGCCACAGCATTTTCACATGGGCAACCTAAGAATTTACTAATCATCTTGAAACATATTTTAGCAATGTGGGAGTTCTGTTAGAACAAACTTTACTGTGAGAGAAACTCTTGTATGGGCTTTTGGCCTCACTAGCAGGGAGACAAATCTCCTCCAACTCCAGCACCGAGACCACCAGCAGTTGAGCATCCATCACCAATAAAAGCAAAGAAGGTTGAAATCACATGATCTGGTAGCCTTGGTGCTTGAGTTGGTGGAGATTTGTTTCCCCTCTAGTAATATTAACAAGCATGCATTTTGCACCAAAAGCCTATACCAGTTTCTCTCATGGTATCTACTGCAGTCAAGTTTGTTTTAACAGAACGCCCTAAATTTAAGGAGGAATAAATATAATCATCTTGAAGTGATGTCATGAACATCATCTCAAATCTTCTTGAAATTCGCACCCTTTTGCACTAGTTAAAGAGTTCTGACACCTAAATCACAGCAGATCATTAACTGCATTTCAAGCAGGACAGATCTCAGCTCTCACAAAAAAAAAGACAAGAAAAGAGCCGTAACAAGTTTCAAGGAACTCATATCTTTTCATCTCTCACTTTCTAGATAATAAATGGCTGAGCAAATACAGTTAAGTGCATTCCTACATCCTAGTCTCGTTACCAGTGAGGATTTTCAAAATATATTTGTGTATACAAAAATAGCCTTCTCTTAATAAAATCTGTCATTAAACATTCACAAGGTTGCTTTCGTTGTAATACACACAGCTGGCTTTATCTCATACCAAGATTAACACAGCATCATCATCACTTTGACTATGATACAACACCTCAACACAGTCAAACAATGCAAACACTAGATAACCAATGCATTTTAAATGTACAACCCCATATTCAGATACACAAGAGTGAAATCCCATTTAAGTTGCTCTGAAATTGCACAATTGGCTTCCACATGTGCAGCTAATGCAAAGAATGAAACATATGAAGCTTACCCATATCTACATCAGATATCAATGATTTCTGGATCCTTGACTTCTTGTTGAGTTCTTTCACTTCAGCAAGATAGCGATCAATCATGAGGATGTCGGGCAGGATACTTTTACCCAAGGACTCATCACTCATAAGGTCTTGCTGGTCTTCTTCTGCCTATAAGTTACAGAATATAGGCCTTTAGGAGTAGAATTAATGTGTTCAATGTGTCGTTAAATCTGCATTCCACTCACATTCTGTTACTTAATTAGAATATTAACCAAATATAAACCAGAAATTTATCAAGTAAAACCAAATCAAAATTTTTCCCCTAAATAAGAAGTCATTATTTGACTGTTTTACACTAGTAACCATTAAAGCTAGCATTATCTAAAAGCTGGTGGAATCATTAGCATGTGGGGTGAAATGCTTAATGGTATTTTGTCTGTCTTAGCCCTTCCCCCAAAATTGCTGGCCTCGTGGCAAAAAATTTCAAACCAATATCTAAAAGAAATTGTTATGCTATGTACCTCTCTGCATTTTTTTTTACATATAACTGATTATGTTTGTCTGTATAACTTGTAGTTCATCCAGTGAATAATTAATATGTTGAAATAAATAATGATTAAAAAATAAGTAAACAAACTATCCCATTTGTGACTGTAAATTTTAATACAGTAAAGAAAACAATTTGTATTAATCTTCCCATCCTGCTTGTCTATGTATCTACTGTATCCAACTATCTAGTTTATATACTGCAATTTTAGTTTTGTATTTAAAAATAAATTATACAAACCTCTTGAATACTTTTGTTCAGTTTCACAATGGCATTGTTGACACTGTCTAATTTATTTTTAATGTCAGGTAGATCAGTTGTAGAAAGAAGAGTCAGCTAGAAATTGAAAAGGAACAGAAATTATTGTGAACAATATTACAATATTAAGCAAAAAAAAATTGCGTTTAGAAAATATACTATTCAAGATAACAAGTGATTGAGACCTTTCACAATTTGCTATGCTTGAGAAGACCCATTGAGCCAAGTGAAATCATAGTCGTGACCAGTACCGGTGACACATAAATGGCACCTGTACCAGTGACATGTAAAAGGCATCAACTACATTACACAGTCATAGGAACCAAGCCAAATAAGAATGAAACCTGGTACAGCTCTTTGGCTTACCAGTTCCAGTCAGACCATCTAACCCATGCCAGCATGAAAAACGGAACTAAATGATGATGATGAAGATACACATACATTTCATACATGGGAACTAATAAAGGATCTATGTTGTCACTCGACCTACAGTATGTGCTGACCAAATCTTCTTAAAATGTTCCGTATGCCTTTAAAATGGTATCAGTGCATGTGGAAAATACACAGACAGATACATATTATTCAAAAAAATATAATCATTTTTCAAATAGCCTCATACATATGTGGTGAAGTTTTTATGTGGTCATTTCACTTGTTTGACATGGCAGCAAATTCTCTTAGCAAACACTTTACTGTCTTTAAAGTAAAGACCACTTTTTGGAACCCACAATAAAAACAAGACAGTCAGAGTTAAAATACTGATTAAAGAGAAAAGTCTGATGCAAAATGACATTAAGCATCTTATATGGACGTGTGTCAAATTGAACTTAAGAGATGTTTCTAAACATTCAGCTATCTCTTTCTGTGAAAAATTGACTGAGCTAGCTCAACAGTAACAATAACAACACATATGCACAAGCCAACAAAAAGCTTTTACATAACCACTTCTCTTTTGAAGAAATAGCATCCAAATCTCCCTTAAATTACACTTTGTCATCTTAAAAATGGAAAGATACATTAGATAATGAAGTTCTAGATACTCTTTGATTAATAAAAAAAAAAGACAAGATGGTCGTAGCTGAAATGCCTTTCATCATATGTCTGCTCAATTTCAACTGACTTGGAGCTACACAAACAATACAAATCCATGGAGTTGAAAACATAAGTATGTTCAAAATTGATGTTTTGAACTTCAAATTTCATTCTGAACTATCCTGTGTCCTTTAAGGTTTGAAACGTTAAATTTCCACAGTACCTAAATGTTTCCACTAATATTCATATCAATTGAAGATAATGAAAGTATCTTAGCATTGGCAGGGTCACCAAGTAACTTGCAAGACAACGATCCTTTGAAAGAAATGGAATCATTTCCTCCAATGCCTGCTCCCCTCTCAAAGGAGCTTTGTCTTGCAAGTTACTTGGTGATCCTACCAGTGCTGATGCCACATAAAAAGTATCTAGTCAATACCGTAAAGTGGTTGGTGTTAGGAAGGGCATCCAGCAGTAAAAACTCTGCCAAAACAGACAATCCATGCCAGCATGGAAGGCAGATGTTAAAGTGCTGGTTCATCATTTTTTAATGTTCATTTTTCCATACTTGTATGGGTCAGACAGAGTTTATTGACACAGATCTTCTACAGCGAGATGTTCTTCCTGTCACCAACCCTCACATGTTTTCAGGCAAGTTAATATTTCCCCCATGCCTGGACATGCTTTTAAAGAATATTGACAATGAATGACGCTGCTTCTACGACCATGACAATCATTTGCAACAATCACATGGTATCAAGACAAGAACCAGGCTGGACCCACAAGCAAGACCAACCAAGCTCATGGATGTTATCCAACCATTTCGTCTGCAGTCTATCCTTGGGTCTCCTGTCGGTTGGTTTTGCCAGTAAAACTTGTCCAGCAATTTTTTCCTGAGACATTCTAACCACATGTCCATCATATTGGAGATGCGATCTCTCAATTTGGAGAAGTACTGGTTGTACTTGGAATACCTTTCTGATTTCTGTGCTATGTACTCTATCAAGTGACATTGCTCCAAAGACCTTTCGAAGGTCACCCATTTCTGCTCCTTCTACTCGTAATTGTATTCCTTTGGTCATTACCCCAGGTTTATGACCATAGATATGAGTAGGTACAAACACCGAAATGAGGATAGTGAGTTTGGCTTTTATACCTACCTTCCTCCTTCTGATGACTGAATGCTGAAACTGGTTCTTTTACTACACCAACATCTGCAATTCTTGCACTTAATAATTCAGTCCTTCCACCATTCCTGTATAACGGGTCTTTTTCAGTTTCCGTCTACTAAATTAACTCAAGGTTTTTAATGGGCCTGGGGCTATAGTGGAAGACATTTGTGCAAGTTGTCATGCAGTGGGACTGAACACAAAACCATATGGTTGGGAAGCAAACTACTAAACCATGCGACACTGCTTCTGCCTATCAGTTCTCATCTGAAGTTTCAAAGCAACAATAACAAGACTGCAGCATTACAGAAATGTATATGAAAAACTTACATTTTCCTTAATTGGTTTCAACTGTTGTAGAGTGTCATATTCTTTCTGGTATTGTTCAAGTTCTCTTTCACTTTTATGCAGTTTAGATGGGACCATCCGTAATTTATTCTCAAGCTACAAGATAAAAGAAAGGAAATGTCATGATAATTAAGAAGCATTGCAAAACCCATTATTCTATGGTGATGTAGGTTGGACAGGTCTTCAGTACAGCATATCACTATTTGTCATCTCCTGTAAGAAGCCAAAAATCCCTACATCCCCAGGTCTAACCTCACTATATTCTCAAGTATTTTGTGATATATCTACTAAAACTACTCTCTAATGTTAACAAATAATGAAATTATTAGTTCATTTTATTCATACAAAGGAAGAAAGTATATCAAAAGTATTTCTTTAAAAAAAGAAATAAAATAATCTTAATATGCTTTCCTTCTTGAAACAAAAGATTGGATGAACCACTAATTAAGCTGTTTATAAAGTGAAATACAACTGGATCAACCACTACTGTGAGAGGTTTCCATTTGGACAAAAATGGATGTGTGATTGATGTAGCTCACAAACAATGATCCAGAAAAATACAAGACATGTACACAACTCACTCATTCCTTTGGAACATATCCACACACACACACACACACTTGATGTCTGACACTTGAAAGACAAGGTTACTGATGGAAAATTTCCATCACACACTTCAATTTGAAAAATGTTTTCACTTGGCATATATTAGCCATTCACATTACAAGTCCACATCAGTCCAACTGACCATCCTTGTGATGCTCCAAATTCTTCCTTAGCTCAATTTTGGTTGTTTTCACATAAAAATAACAATAGCCAATATTCAGCTCTTTGGTCACTTTAGATTGTCTGCTTCCATCACCCAGGCTTCACCACCATGCAACATGACACTTGTCACAAATATTTGTTACATGCACCCTCAATTGAAGGGGTGTAGCACTGACAGAGCTGGCTTTACGCCAGGTGATGAGAGGTTAAAGTATGAGAGAGGGACAAAAATAGGAATCTTGTTGTAGATAAATGGCTACTCCAGTTGGAAAAGAAAATGAAGGGGAAAATGTATCAAGGTATACCCACAAGTTACAGGAGACTGGCAGATGGATGGACATGGAGATTGCCAACCACTTTATAGAGTGTAATGGGTGCTTTTAAACAGAATTGGTACAGGTGCTTTTCCACAGCACTGGTACAGGTGTTTTATATGTGTCACCAGCACCTACAAGCCAACATGATCAGGATTGTTCAGCTGGTATAATATAAACTGTTATATTATACCAATGGTCCTCTATAAGGCACAAATTTGGACAATATACAGAGAAATGGAAAAGTAAATGTCTTTGAGATGAGGATTTTTCACAGATTGGGCAGAATAAGCTGAAATTACAGGGGAAACTCACCTCTAATATTAATTCCCGAATTTCTTGCTCCTGTTCAAAGCCTCGATGACATAATGGACAACATGGACTATCTTTCTTCAGGTCAACAACAAATTTCTTGAAAAAATGTTCTGAACCCATTAAAGACCCACGTTGGCTTTACAAAAGGTGAAAAGAAAAAAATAAACCATAAATTATCATATCACAAAATTATAAAATGAAAAGATATAGTTGATTGATTACAGACATACACAAACACAAGGCCTGTGTTCTAGTGATTCAGCCTATCAACAATAATAATCTCTATCTCCAGCTTTAAATAGAGCTTGTGTTAAAACATAGATTACTGCATTATTTACCTTGAGAGGATCTCACATAAGGGTTCATAGTGCATAAAAGCACTCGTAATTATATTATTGACAGATGAGCATCAACTGCTATGGCTACCAGATCATGTGATTTCACCTTGCTATGGATTCCTCAGTAACGGATGACCAGCTGCTCAATAACAGCTGAATCTCCCATCAATTATATATAGAATCTCAGTGTCTACTTAGGAACTGGTGTTGCAAATAGCCAGTGGGCTGATTAAAGAAGAATTAATAGCAACAGAAGCAGTATTAATACCAAACGGTAATCTTGACCTTCAATTTAAGTGGAGCATGAATTAGAACACAGGTTACTGCATTATTTACCTTAAGAGGGTATCTCATTAGGATTTGTGGTGCATAAAAGCATTCATAATTATATTGTTGATAGGTGATAATGGTTTCTAATTTAGGCACAAGACCAGTTATTTTGAGGAGAGAGTGTTAATCAATTACATCAACTCTAGTGAGCCCAAAGGGATGAAAGGAAAAGCTGGCTTTGATGTGATTTGAATGTAGAGAACTGGAACAAATAGTGCAAGGCATTTTTTCAGATGCTCTAATTTGTAAAACTGCCAGCTGGCTGTCTCCAATGATAATTATTTCAAATTTAGGTAAGTGACTAGAAACTGGGGAAGAAACTGTATGTGGAACAAGTGATTGTACCAACCCCAGTACTCGAGTAGTAAATAAATAAACTATCCCAGTAAACTGAAAAAAACAAACTGATCTTAATGACTGGTATGGACACTGTATTTTGTTATGTAACTATAATATACTACAAAGTATATTAATATAATTTCTACAGAAAATATGTAGAGATAACCTTAAAGTGATCTTACTCTTGCACTTGAGTGAGCTTTAGCTGTATGCTCTGTAAGCTATCTTCAAAAGTGTCCTCTCCACAAGCATCTTGCAGCTTTTCTTCCAGCTCTGCAGAAATAGTCACCAAAAGAAAAGTAAGTTAGGGAAACAAGTGATTTGAAATATTATTTATGCCACAAAAAAAATTAATAAATAAAAATTTTTAAAAAGTCCGAGTGAGATGTGATCTTTGATCTGTTTAGGAGGGTAATAATTCTGAATAAAAATTTGCTAACTTGGACAGTGGTGACTCTACCAACTTACATTAGCAACCAGATGGAGTTGATCGAGTAGACCTATGATAAGGAATCCGTTTGTAACCCTCCTGTCTTTTTTCAGGAATAGTTTATTTAGGACTACAAAATCTGTGTTGCTCCTTTTCTTAAAATGGTAGAGTGTGTATGAGGGAGATTTGAATGCTACTTCTAGTAGATCAAACAAGAATGGTAACTGTTGGTGTTGTTACTGAGAAATGGATTAAGGCAGTGATTTGACAGAATTGTTAAGGCATTAGAGAAAATGCTTCATATTATTTAGTTACAGGTCTTAACATTCTGTGTTCAAATCCTGCCACAGTCAACTTTCAACACATTAGATTCTTTTAAGATTTAAACTCAGAACATGAAAAGTAATTAAAATCTCATGGCACTTTGCCGAATGCTCAGCTAATTCTGCCAATCCAACACATTGTCATTGTTATATGCTGTTATGAAAAAAAAACAAAAACATTTTTACTCACTTTTTAATTCATTCTCTCTTTTCCGCATCTCTTCTCTGCATGAAATGAAAATGTAAATTTTATAAGATAAATTATGTTACAAAATAAAAAAAAAAGTTTATAAAATAACAGTGAAACAATTTTTTTTTTTTGTCTTTGGTCAGTAAGTGTTATTTCCTTTAGCTCCTATTTAGAAATCAAAGGAAATGACTATGATTCCCGTCAAACTTTGCTTTTGTGACCTGAACATCAATGTTTTGAATCTGACCTACTTTTCATTACACTTCAGACAGATTCAATTCTAAGTTGCTGAAGTAGAAGTATGATTATAGCCAATATTCTGCTCAATACCACAGATTTGCTTGTCAGTTGCTTGACCATAACCACTTGAGCATGTCCCTTAGTGGCTGATAATATATGCATCTCTGATCATGAGCAGGAATAGTGTAGGAGCATCACAGCCATATGTTCAGTGGGATTAAGTGTAACAAATGCAAAATTTCAAGGAAATATTAGCCATTTTTCATAGTTTCTAAGGGTAAGCAAATAAGAAATAATGGTTGCTACCCAAGGACAAAAATCATGTTACACAGTGTAATAGGTACAAAAGTGGAAAACTAATTCCAAGTAATTTCATAAGTATAACCTGAAGTTACTACATAGAGGAAACCAACTTTGGTGCAAGATATGCCAGGAGATAAGAACTTGCTACAGACAGTGTAATTTGGCTTTCTTTACTTGGCTGGTCTTTGTCTCATAGATGTGTGCATGAATGTACATGCATGTCAAGCACATGTATGCATGTGTGTGTATGTAGTGTTTGTTTGTTGAGTATGATGGCTGTAAATGACGTTTTTCAGTGATGCTTATAAGAAAATTATGGATTATATAGGTGTTTCTTTAAGTAGTCTATTTTCTTAAAGCTATATTTTTCAGTGGTTGATGCTGGTTTAGAATAGTTTGTGCTGTTAAATTGGCTATGAGTAGAAAGAGAAGTTACATAAGAGAAAAAGCAGAAAGTGAACACAGTGTATCAGATGGGTTTTAGTTATAGCTTGTTGGTGAACAGAGGTATGTTAATTAGTCAGATGGTTGAGTAGTTAACATTATGAAGGGTTCTAAGTATTTAATGACCCTTCCTGACACAAGTACATTCTATATCATACCAAATAGTAAAAGGAATGTCCATTCTGTATTGAACACTTTGTTCAAGATTTCTCTTCAAAATTATACTCTTGAAATTCTGCCTGTCCACAACATCTCTCAAAATCCCACTTCTAGTCTTCAACAATTCAAAGTTAATATCAACTGCTATCAATCAAGAACAGAAACTCCACTACATATATTCAATGAAGATAAAAAGGTTAAAAACAAAACAAAATACATCAACTTACAAGAGCATTCTCTTCTGAGTTTCTTTACTGGACAGGTCTTGCCTTAATTTATCCAACTTTTCAGTTGACTTTTGAACATTATTTGACTGTTTGCTGCAGAAAATTTGAAAAATATCAATGCTTGATTTATAGATATTTTGTGTGTGTGTGTGGTGTGTGTGTGAGTGCGAGTGATCGATATCATCCTTTGACATCCATTTTCCATGCTGCATCGGGTTGGACAGTTTGACCAAAAGTGGCAAGAAGCTGGGAAGCTGAACTAGGTTCCAGTTTGATTTAACTTGGTTTCTATGGCTGAATGCCCTTCCTAATGCCAACCACATTACAGTGTGTGCTGGATGCTTTTACATGGGACCAACACAAGACTCTTGGCTAATCCTCTTCACCAGAGGATGCAGCCTTAACACTTCTGCTATGGAGGATGGGTCTTCTAGAGTACAGAACATAAAGACGGATGAAATGCCACAAAGAGTTTTGCCCAGTGTGCTAATGATTCTGTCAGCTCACCACATAGGGTTCACATTTTGGTACAAGGCCAGCAATTTTAGGGAGGGGATAAGTCAATTACATCGACCCCAGTATTCAGCTGGTACTTATTTTATCAACTCTGAAAAGATGAAAGGCAAATTCAACCTTGGCGGAATTTGAACTCAGAATGTAAAGATGGACAAAATGCCACTAAGCATTATGCCTGGCATGCTAACGATTCTGCCACCTTGCTGCCTTTGTCTTTGTTAATAATGAAATCTATCACTAGAATATATAATAAAAGACACATGTTGATTAAATGACTTGCTTTATAAATATACCTAAATAACTCAAAATATAGCTAAAAATACTACATACAGTTGACATGATGTTCACAGTACATTAACTTCAGGAGATGAGTTAGAAGCAGCATCATATTTTTCTTTTCTTTTTTTTTTAATGGATTAATCAAATGACTTAGCGGTGGCTGCACTGCCACCATCAACTTTACCATTTAAAATCAACTTTTCCATTCTTGCATAGGTCAGACAGAATTTGTTGAGGCAAGTTTTCTACAGCCAGATGCTCTTCCTGTCACAACTCTCACCAGTTTCCAGCCGAGATAATATTTCCTCAGGGCTGAACATGTTTTTCAAAGAAGACTAGGAACAAACAACAACGCTTGTATGACAGTGATGCTTGTTTACAACCACCACATGATATCAAGACAAGGGTACAACACACACATACATATGCATATATATACATACATCTGTATGTACTTATAAGTATTAGGTTGTTCTGAAAATAATGGCTGATTTCAGAAACATAATTTTATTCTGGAAAAATAAAAAATAAAAATGTTTTGATTAGTCAAAGTATGAGCTGTGAATATCTATGCATCTCTGCCATCAATCAACATAATTATTTATACCTCGTTAATAAAAATTTATTGGCTTTGATGCTAAGAAATGTTTGAAAGCTGATTCCACCTCTGGTTTGGACCTAAAAGTTTTATCACTTAAAAACATGTTTAAATGCTTAAAAAAATGGTAGTCAGTGGGTGAAAGATCAGGAGAAATATGGAGGATGTGGTAAAGTCTTGTATCCCAAGTCTGTGAGTTTCTGCAGCGTCATTCTTGCAATATGTGACTTTGCATTATCGTGGAACAGAATTGGACCATGCTATTCATCAATGCAGGTCTTATTTTTAGCAAGTGAGCATGCATTTCAGTGAGTTGATTGTAGTAAACCTCAGCTATAATGTTCTGATTGGTTTCCAGAAAGCTGTAATGGACAACCATAATTGCAGACCACCAGACAGTCACCATAATCTTTTGCTGATGCAACTTTGGCTTTGGGAAATGTTTAGAACACTCATTGTGATCAAGCCATTGACCTGATCATTTACAGTTATCATAAAGGATCTACTTTTTGTCACACAAGTGACTATTTGGTCAAGAAAAGAATCATTGTTGTTTCACAAAAGGAGCATCAAGCACACTTCAAATGCCAAACTTTTTGAGTTTCATTAAGCTCATACAGTACCCATTTATCAAGCTTTTTCACCTTACCAATCTTCTGCAGATTGCGTGAGACTGCTGTAATTCCAAGTGCCTGAGACATTTCTCTGACACTTTGACACGGGGTTTTGTTCAACAATTACTTTCAATTGTTCACTGTCAAGACTGCATAACCATCCTCTACCTTCTTCATCTTCAAGGCTCTCATTACCACTATGGAATTTCTGAAACCACCTTTGTTCTGTGCGATCACTTGTGGACCCCTCCCCCATGCTCTGTTGATATTGGCAGCAGTTTGGGAGGCATCGTGTCCAAGCTTGAACTCATGCAAGAAAAGTAAGCGAAGGTCCTTTTTTGTCATATTCATAATTAACGGTGCTTATGCTTCAAGAATGTTTTCTGTCTGAAATAACTAGAATATTATTAAAGAGCATACATCAATTATTAAGTATGTTGAAATTCACCTAACATATAATTAAAATACTATGATAAATTTGCGTTTCAAAACACAACACTTAGAGCAGCCATTATTTTCGGAACAACCTAGTACATGTTTGTGTGTGCGTGTGTGTGTGTAAAAGACTAGGTATAAATAATGGTCATTAAATATTTTTCTTTATCGTAGTAAACCAGTATAACTGGAACAGAACTATGAATTTACAATATAGAATGATGATGACTATGACCTCAGACCCTGCCACAAGTATATGTGGAGTTATTTACTACTCTAAACAATATTGTTAGCCTAGTGTGCTATCAGAGAGCTTATAAAGTATTTTGCCTGGATTGATATCTCTCTAATAACTATATATATATATATTATATATATATATATATATATATATATATATATATATGAATTTGTGTTGCAAGATTCTTGATGTGAAGTCATGTGTTGAAACAGATATTGCTGTATTTCAGGATGGTTATTTTTTTATTTTTTGCTAAATAAACACACACAATATATTCGCTCTTCACTCATTTATTAATGATTTTATTCTAAATCACGTCCATTGTCCGGAAATCTTTTGTCACACATCTGTGACTTCCTCAGCAACACTGTCCATCTTCGGGTGTGCTCTTGCTCTGCTTATTCTATTAGAATGGAATAAGCAAAGCAAGAGCACACACAAAGATGGAAAGTGTCACTGAGAAGGTCACAAATGTGTGATGAAAGATTTCTGGACAATGGACATGAGTTAGAATAAGAACAGTAATAAACGAGTGAAGAATGATTATATTAGTGCATGTGTTTATTTGGCAAAAAGAAAACAAAAAAAGACCATCCCAAAATACAACAATACATGTGTATGTATGAATGTACAATGTATATGTTATACATGCATACACAATGGAGTGTCTTCTTTAGTTTCCTTCTAAAAACTCTGCTCACAAGTCTTTGGTTAGCCAAGATCTATGATAGAAGACACTGGCCTAAGATACCATGCTGTGGGGTTGAACCCAAGACCACATGGTTAGGAAGCAAGCTTCTTAAGTTGTGCTAAAATCCATTTCAAGGCCTTTGTGACTGACAGGGGTAATTTATCATCAGACCAGAGTCATAACTCGGCCTAAACGTTTTCAACGAAGTGGATGCTGCTTAAGATTTTCCAAGGGCCAGTTTGTGGTGTTAAATACAACCTTTATTGACCTTACAAATGCACTGAACACTGTCAGTCATGAAGGACTCAAGAGATTCATGGTCATGTACACATGTCCTGACAAGTTTACTGCTCTGGTGTAGTGAATTTTGCCACACCAAGACAGAAGACAATTGAAAGTTGATGACAGCCTTACAAGTGACAAATGGTATTAAATAAGGATGTGTGCTGGTATATATACTTTTCAGAATGTCATGTGTACCTTCAGCTGATTGGGTATACATTTTAAAAGCATAACTTTAATATGGACTTTTGAGACTAGTGTTAGTCAACCAAAATATCTTTGTATGCTGACTGGCAGTGGAAGGCATGATACACGTGAGGGAAAGTTTTTACCACTTTCAAGTCATACTCCATTGCAAGTGACATCTGATATGTATGTGTTTGTGTGTATTCACATGCACAAACACACATCTACCAAATCCCACTTGCAAGGTATTGGCCAATCCAAGGCTATAAAAGAAGACATTTACCCAAGGAGCCATGCAGCAAAATCAAACCTAGAAGCACATACATACTTGCAAAGCCACTTTGTTTGCCATACAGCCATACCTGCTGTTGTCTCAATGTCCTGACTTCAAAAAAATTTCACAAGGATGAAGTCTGCAAGTTCTAATTTAATGTCATTTAATTTTTACTCAAAGCTGATTCTAGGTCTCTCACTTCAAAGTCTATTTCTATATGACTTTATATCCTCACAACTATCACACTTGGTTTGCAATACAAAGAACCAATTTAAATTGTTTGTTTAGACAGAAGCCTAAAAATGACCCTCTCCACTAAGGCTGATAAAAATTAACTTCTTCACTATGGCAGAATTATGATAAATATAAAGGGTTTTTACCTCACATATTCATCCAAAGTTCCACGGAGATCATTACGTGGCATTTCTCCCAAAAGATGAATAATGCTGGTTTCATGGCGTGATTTACTAATAACAAAAGAATGAAAATAAAGTTATATTTTGATGTTCTGAATTAGACCTGCATGGTATTTCTTTGAATATAATTGCTGGAGACAATACTATATTTTTAGATAAAGCAAATAAAATTTTAAATACTTCCTATTTATATTATGAATACAGGAAAGAGAGGAAAATTCAGATTTTTAACTTAACTGATGCAAACATATTTATAAAACAACTTTCTCCTTTGATGATAATTTTTGTCAGATGATATCTAAGCTTTCATTTATGCCACACATCAATTTTAAATGTTTCAGACCTAATCTACTAGCTACAGAAAATAACATCAGGTTTCTATATAAATTCTCATTTTTCTCTCTATGAAAATAATTATGTCAATCCATAGGTATATCTATCAATTAGCTGCTTAACACTACAGATATTGAATTTAAGTATTAGAGAGTAAAAGTACATTCACAAACTTGGAAACTTTGATACTGTAGTAGCAATGGTTTTTTAAAGCCATACATACATAGTATAACACAAAATTCTAAATGGAAATAGAAACAGTTTAAATCAGTGGTTCCCAAAGTGGGTGGTGGAAAGTTGCAAGGGGGCATTGAAGTGGGGTGATAAAGGGGTAGTGATTCATGTAAAAGTAACAAAATAATGGGCTCATTAGGTTAAGTATTATTTGTGAAATACAGTTGTTTTGAATTTGCTTCAGAAAGAGGTCTATGTTTGTGATGGTTAGTTGGGGTGGGGGCACTAGGAATGTGGCCTGTGTGTTAAGAGGGAGGCAGCCTGGAAAAGTTTGGGAACCATTGGTTTAAATCTAGTAAGTGAGGCAAACAGAATCTTATAAATAAAAAAAATAAATTATGAATAAAAATTCAAACCTTCTACCAAAGTATGCTTGTACCTGGATTACAAAAAATACTTTATCGCTTATAGCAGCAGTGTTTGGATATACTAACTGCTAAAAAAGGCTTCACTCAGCTATAAATTATCTTGTAGTCAAAGAATGACTTCCTTTATACAAAGATGCATTCAAAATGTATCTGACTTTATTCTTTCTTGCCAAACTAATGCCACCTTTCCTGTGCATACATCTAGATTACAAATGTGTAGTGCAAGCTTGGATTTTTCTTTGCATGCAAGATGACTGAATGTGTTAGGCTCTAAGCTTAGGTGAAGTTAACTAACCTAGGAGATGGAAAACTCTGACAAACAAGCCTAAAGCACATTGTTTATTGAGTTTGTGGCAAACATTTGCACCACATTTCTGCTATCAGCATTTCCAAAGAGTATGGTGTGGCTGATTTTATGCAAAACTTCACTAATGAAAACAAAGCAGCTGTTTAGGCAGTCTCACAACTATTGGTTGTTAGACACTCATATGTTGAAGCTGACAAGAGAATCCAATATATATATATATATATATATATATATATATACGTGGGCACATGGTTTGGTGGACAGGGGGTTGTACTCACAATCATGAAATCATGATTTTAATTGCTAGACCAGGTGTTATGTTGTGCTCTTGAGCAAAACACTTCATTTTATGTTGCTCTGAGATCACTTCAACATCTGACAGTGCATGTTCAAATAACATCATTTGGATGGAGAGAGTGAGATAATGTGTGGCACGAACATTTGATCACTATAAACAAATCATTTGTGTGCCGGTTGTTTGGCAAAAGCAGAATGCTCAACAGGAGAGTTCATCATATATATATAATATATATTTATGTATAAAAAGCTCTGTCTGGCCCCCGTGTCGGTGGCACGTAAAAGCACCATCCGTTCGTGTTCGTTGCCAGCCTCGGCTGGCCCCCGTGCCGGTGACACGTAAAAGCACTGTCCGTTCGTGGCCGTTTGCCAGCTCTGTCTGGCACCTGTGCAGGTGGCACGTAAAAAACACCCACTACACTCGCGGAGTGGTTGGCGTTAGGAAGGGCATCCAGCCGTAGAAACACTGCCAAATCTGACTGGGCCTGATGAAGCCTTCCGGCTTCACAGACCCCAGTTAAACCGTCCAACCCATGCTAGCATGGAAAACGGACGCTAAATGATGATGATGATGAAACATATACACACAGATAAAAGAATCTGATGAAGACAGGGACTTGCTCTTGCATGTATTATTTAAAGGTAACACAGGGAACACTTTCAGGGTTAGTAACTTTATTAGTTTGAAGTAAGTGCAACGACAGGTACTGTACTACCACTAACTATAGTTTTAAATTCATCCAGTGCTGTGCTGGTGATCAACACAGATAGCCTTTCTTGAGCTAGCTTGCTAGATTTCAGTCCTGGGAGAAAGTAATAGGAAGGGGGTCTAACTTAACACTTAGTAGAGACTTTAGCTTAGCAGATAGTGATAGAGGGAGTATCCAACTGAACAGATAATTACTTCAAACGAATATTTTCTAAAATGTCAAAACAGTGGAAACAAAAAACCTAGAATGACTGTGCCCAGTGTGTAACCATGTGTAACATATCGAAACCTTTTGATACCAACCCACCTTAGTCCTAAGATATAAACTTTTTGTTTCAAAGTGATCTGAATTAAAACCTTCAGTTAAAATTTCATGTTAATTTATGTTTCAAATGCCAGCTTCATGATGAAAAAGTTATTTTTATGAATTCTTTGTTATTTTCAAAATTAATTGAAACAAGTGTAATATGGTGACAAAAGGGTAAATTAAATCAGTCACGAGAAAAAGTTCCATGCTAGAAAACACATTTCATACCATTTTTTAATTTGTTCTTCTTTTGCAGTTTTCTCTTTGTCTAACATACTGATCTGAGTCTGTACAGTAGAATGTTGATGCATCTTTTTTAGAAGACCACTGAAAAGAGATACTGAAAACATCAGAATTTAACAAATTAATGACAATAACAACTATTATGGTTAGAAGTGATACCTCATCATCATTTAATGTCTGTCTTCTCTGCTGGCATGGTTTCTACAGCTGGATGCCTTTTCTAATGCTCATCACTTTGTCGAGTGTACTGGATGCTTTTTATGTGGCACCAGCACTGGTGCTTTTGACGTGGCACCAACACCAGCAGGGTTGCCAAAAATCTTACAAAACAAAGACTTCTCAACTGGGAGAGGGAATGGATTTGAGGGTGGTGGCTTTTTGCCAGTTGAGAGATTGAAACATAATAGAAGGATAGATATGTGTCTTACTATAGAGGAGATACTTGGCCACCCCAGTAGGAAAAGAAAGGCGAAAAGAGGAGGATGTTCTATAAGAGTTTAAGGGGAGATGTTTAGAGAAGGGAAAAGGAGACTGTAGTAAGTAATGGTGAGGAAAACTGAAGTGGCTGGGAGGTGGGAATGGTAGATATGTGAGGGCATGGAGTGTGTGTAGGCAAGCATGTTAGGAATAGTGGAGGGGCATGCAGCGGGTGGTGATCATGAGTGGTGGGTACTCCACACTCCAAAATTTAAATAAAATTAAATGCAGTTTACTAAGGGCTAATTTTGACCTAAACACATACATAAAATAGCTAATCAAAAGAAAGGCGTGGAGGGAATTAACAAATTTAATTGCCAAAAGCGCATGGCAATTTGGCTAAATATTTTCTACATTAGTCATGGGCCAACTAAAGCCTAGTGAGTGGATCTGATAGATGGAGACTGTGTGGAAGCCCACACAGTGTGTACATTACTATCTCCTTGCCATGATATTACAGGATAGTTGTAAGTGGGTATCACTGTCATGCAAGCAGTATCCTTCATTTTCAATCTTCTGAGATATATCTGGTCATGGGGAAATATTACCTGTCACCAACCCTCACCTAAGGGTTGGTGACAGGAAGGGCATCCAGCTGTAGAAAATCTGCCTCAATAAATTCTGTCTAACTCATGCAATGAGAAATGGCTGTTAAATGGCAATGATGAACGGTGATGATGTTGTTATTAGTAAATATAAATAGGTAGTCTTCAATGACACATCAGTGCTACTGCTACTAATAAAAACTATATGCAATCACTACTGAACTCCCAAAAATGACAGAAATCACATGCCACATATTCTACACAACAAACAGATGAAACACTCAAGTAAACTAGAAACACTACAATTATAGAAAAGAGTATACAAACAGCAATTCTACTCTCTTAAAAGACAATGTTGCACACACCTCAGGAATCTGAAAGTGTACTGGACACTGCATAACAACAACAATAATAATCTTTTCTACAATGTGTATACTCACACACAAATCCATGTGAGATTGCATGCTCATTTGTACCTTTCACTTTATTTTGATGAAGATATAAACATCAGCCCAAAAGAAGAAGAGAAAAAGCAGTGCTCTTAAAAGTTTACCAAGTTTACCTTGCCACTATTACTCTCAGTGAACAAACCACTAATTGGCTAATTGGAAATTTGTAACCAATGATGATATTATTTGAAAATTGCAATATCAAAATATTAAATTAAATAATTACATACTCAAGTTCATCATATTGTTCTTCCAGAGTTTTCTTCTCCTGAGACATATTCTGAATTTCTTTCTTTAGTTCAGCAACATTGATGGATTCCTCAGTAGCTTTCAATGACTTTTGCTTTATTAACACAACAGAACAGAAATGCATTATTGAAATATTAATCAGATAAAGTAATACATTTTACAATATATTATGTGAACTTAAAAAATACTTGCTTCTAAGCTGAAGAATCATTAGTCATCTTTTTACTGGCATGAATTGTAGAGGCTTTCTACAGCAGTATTTTACAGCCAGATACCCTTTCTGATGCCAACCCTTTTAGTTACCTCTTACAATTAACCAGGGTACAGTGTACCTGTTCTAAGACCTAATTTTTAGTATAGGACACTCAGAAATTTGTGGGATGGCACAAGTACAGCTGTGTGATAATGAAATTTGCTTTTCAAACATACAGTTTTGGGTTCAGTCTTACTGCATGGTGCCTTAGGCAAGTGTCTTCTACTATGGCCCTACGCTGACCAAAGCCTTATAAATAGATCTGGTAAAAGGAAACTGAAAGAATCCAGTCATGTATTGTGATGTTTATGTTAGAATTGCAAAACTGCATAGTAGTAAGACATGAGCCTTGAATGTAAAGGACTTGAAAAGACTAGAAAGAAATTATGTTAGCATGTTCTACTGGATGTGTAACGTTAAGTGTGGATGAATAACAAAGTACAAATATGTTGAGAGAAAAATTAATAAGAAGAATCAAATGTAGTATGCAAGAAAGAAGACTGTGATGCATATGGATGAGACAGCTGACACAACAAAAAAAAAGGTAACATATTTGAGCCTTAAATCTTAGATCAACATCATGTCACTTAGGCTGGCCAGGGTCAAAGTCCCACATTATTAATATTAGCATAATGACTCCCTAGACACAAAAAAAAAAAGGAAACATATATTTGAGCTTTAAATCTTTGATCAACATCATGTCCTTTTGGCTATCCAGGGTCAAAATCCCTATGTTATTGATGTAATGACTCCCTAAACACAACAAAAAAAGGGAAACATATTTGAGCCTTAAATCTTAGATCATTATGTCCCTTAGGCTGATCATTGGTTACATTTGATCAGCTCAAGTGAGGCTTAGTAATGCAATATCATCTAATGATCTTGATCCTTTAGTTTAACAACCTCTCAAAAAGGGGACAAACATAGCCCTACTGCTGCAAAATTAATAATAAAATTAAGAAAGAAAATTAAAATTGTAATGTAGCTTACAGCAGATTTCAAATCAGCAGAGATTTCATCACGGTATCTGGCAGAACTTTCCATTTGTTGCAGGGCATACTCACATTTTTGAATTTCTGCTATGTTCTTTTTCTGGAAATAAAACATGCACATTTGTCAGAACTCATCTACATACTCAAAGTTATTATTTTTTTATTTTTTTATCTTTTACTTGTTTCAGTCACTGAACTGTGACCATGCTGGGATACTGCCTTGAAGAATATAGTCAAATGAGTAAACCTTACAATTTTTATATATTTTTGAGTCTGGTACTTATTCTATTGTTTCTTGTGTTGAACCGCTAAGTTACAGGAATGTAAACAAACCAATACCAGTTGTAAATCACACACACAACCGGCTTCTTTCCAACTACCAAATACACTCCAAAATCTTTGGTTGACCCAGGACTTTAATAGAAGACACTTGCACATGGTGTGACACAGTGGGACTGAACTCAGAAATATGTGACTAGGAAGTAAACTTCTTATCACAAAGCCATGCCTGCACTTATTTTTAGAAATATGGTGCAAGAATGGTAGTTTTTTTTTCAATGTTAAAAAGGTGAAAATCAAAGATGATCCTGGTGGGATCTGAACAAATAGCAGAGAGGTGAGGTCGATAAAATACAGTTTACCAGCACTTTGTCTGCTAAAGAAGCAAGGCCTAAACTCTTTGCATTTGAGGAAGTTATCAATGATGATATTTATTCTTCAGATGAAGAGTTTATTCTTATGTAGATAATGAGTAATTCAGACAATCAAAATGGTGAAAGTGATGAAGAAAGTAGCAATTCAGGTGGACAAATAACATACTTGAGAGATAAGCCTATTATTATCATTATTCTGAGTTTTTTGTGATTCTGTCCATTAGTTTGCCTTCAATCATTACTCTTGAGTTGTGTATGCAACTATTTGTTTTTTTGCTCAGGAGCCCAGAGGAATGTAAAGTTAGACACAGGGGCTCAGGTCTGAGAGAGTTAATGACCTCAGAAAAATGAAAGCTAAAGTCCCCCATGGCAAGATCCCTGTATTAATATTTCAATTTTGTGTTCATCAACATGGTTTCATCACCAATTTGATAAATAGAATGGTTCAATTAACAGAGATTGATGAAGTAGGTAGAAGATTAAGAGAGTAGGTTCAATAAGATCACTTAAAAATCCTCAAAGTTAGTGCTACCAGCAAGGCTGCAGCAGAATGACTGAAACATAAACTCTCATCATCATTTAAAGTCTATTTCCCATGCTGACATGAGCTAGACCAGTGGTTCTCAGGAGGGCTCCATGTGGCCCTGGGGAGTGGGGGTGGTGGCTATAAGATTTTTTTGTTAAAATATTTTGTGTATTGTAGAAGCATAATCAATTCATTACACATAATTCTTAATTTTTTTATAAAATTCTTAATATTTAATTCTAAAAATACAGGAAGATGTATTTTTTTTTATACACATCAAATGGCTATGGAAGTCCATTAGCATAAAATAGGAATCAAAGGGGTCCATAGGGAAATATGGTTGAGAACCACTGGGTTAGGTGATGCATCAGGAGCTGGTGAGCCAGACGACTGTACCAAACACTCCAATGTCTGCTTTGACATGGTTTCTAAGGTTGAATGCCCTTTCTTTGCCAACCACTGAACAGGGTGCTTTTTATGTAACACCAGCACTAGTGAAGTCACTCACCGAGTTGCAAGACAAGAACTCCTCGACTGAAGGAGGAATAGTAGTATCAAATTAGGTGGCTATACAGGTGTCTTGAAGTAAGAAGACAGATATATACAGGTGTTTTGATGTAGAAAGACAGTTACCCCAGTTGGAAAAGAAAGAAAACAGTGGTAAAGATGAGTCAGGGTGCACCCTCAAGTTACAAGAAGGGGTATATAGGAAAGTGAATAACAATAAAACAATAACTAAATCAACATATTTCTCACCGTTATTTCTTCTTCCATCTTAATTCTCTGTTCAAGTTGAACCTTTTTTTCTTTAACCCCATCCATTTCTTGCTGTATACTTTGCTCCTTCTCTTCAAATCTTTTCTATTTGAAGAATTAACACAAGTTTCAATTGGAGGTAAGGGACAAAAAAAAAAAAGAAAGAAAAAATTTTTTTATCAGTTTGGCCCCAGCATTTTAATTTATCTTGACTAGTCAATAGATAAAATACACCCAAAATCTCAGCTTTATGTAATTTAACCCTTTAGCATTCAAACTGGTCTTATCCAAGCATAAATATTCTACCAGTTTTGTGTTAAAATTGGCCAGACCTGGTCTCTCACAGCTATCCTACATCATTCTAAAAATAAGCAATCACACTATGAAAATCTCTTGTTGACTTTGAGCTTCAACTATCCATTGATGGAATGTTTACAGACTCAACTTCAACAAAGAGCTAACCTTCTGCTTTACATCTTTTTCAAGTATAACAAAAAAAATAATAAACACACCTATGTCAATAAAAAAAACAATTAAGAAAGTTAATTCTGTGAGCACAACATAATAGTTGTAAGAATGGGACTCAATTTTGATAATGTTGATATTGTTTAACACCAAGTTTCACCCTCATTAAACTTATCAAAGGCCTTCTGACCATGACCATCCTGTCTTTTCCCAGACATAGTGTACACATAACAGATTAGTACAGATCAGATACATTAGCACACAGAGGCCAATATCTAAATCAAATCCATGAGTACATAGGTCAGTAGTTCTTAAAACTACATGACTTAAAGGCTCACTGGAGATCAAGTATGACAAAATTACTGATGCAATTCATATGGAAAGTATCAAATAAAATTAACTTAAAATTAAAAATTTGGAAAAAATAATGAAAATTACTGCTTACCTTATATTATATATCCTACTTGTGAAGAGCAAAATTATAAATAACAAGTTTTCTGAAACACTCTGGTATTAGTATGGCAATTCTAAAACTTTGACCTTCTGAACCTACAAGTATGCTTTAGCAGGTATTTCATTTGATTATACACCCCTGGGAAAGGCAGTGAGCTGCTAGAATTGTTAGTACACTAGGCAAAATGCTTAGCAGCATTTTGTCCGTCTTTACGTTCTGAGTTCAAATTTGCCTTTCACCCTTTCGGGGTTGATGAAATAAGTGCCAGTTGAGCACTAAGATCAATGTAATCAACTAGCCCCTCCCCCAAGTTTGTAGAAAGGATTACTATACCCTTGGAAGATGCAAAAAAAAAGGTGGCCACATGGTTTTGTCATTACAGCTCAAAACTATATTGCCAGTCACTTTTGCATCTTCTAAGAGTATAGTCAAATGTAATCACACCTGCTAAAGCATATTTGCAGATTTAAAGGATTAAATAGCATTATTTAAAATCTGCAGTGTATCTAGATGCCCTCTCAATGAATAAGCACATCACAATGGACCATATGAAAACCACTGAGTACAAAGCTCAGTATCTAGGGTCAGATATGTCAGAACTCATGACTAGCTGACAGAGATCAAAATCATTGAACAAAGCACACATGAATACACAAAAATATACAATGAATACATACCTTTTCTATTTTGACATCAGACATCAATTGTTGATGGGTGTTATTCAACATCTCTATAAAATTTTTTGTGGTCTTGTTGTCTATGGTATTCTTATCAAAGTCTGAAAGAATTTAACAACAGTATTTGTTCGCTTGTTTTATATGGGCATGGGTTGGAAGGAGATTTATTAAGGCAGTACTTTACAGCTGGATACACTATTCTTTCAAAGCTCAAAGCCACAGGAAGTATTGTTTACAGGGAATATAAAGACAAAATCACCATTTTGTGCAAGTGGTGTCATACAAAATCGAATATAAACACTCACACACAATTGCTCTGATACAGTTTCTGCCAAGCAGTTTATATACAAGAGACAACACATAACTTGGCGTAACTAAGATAAATTCAGTTGACAAATGTTAAGACAAATTTGTGATATTACCAACATCATCACTATTATCATCATAACAGCAGTGGCGGCAGCGAGGAGGAGGATATTATTAATTAATTCTGCTTGATAACAGCTGAGTGAAATAAAAGACAGGTAGGTCTCTAACTACAAAATACATCCCTAGCAAAACTCAGAACTCTACTTCATCCAGTCACTAAGCAAGCATAATAAATCATATAGGCAGTGTTCTTAGAGTATCAGATTAAATGCCTAGTGGGTATTTGTTCCAGCTCTGTGCATTCTAGCATCAAATCCTACTGATGTCAACTTTATTTCCATCCTTTCAGGATCACTGAGTACCATTCCATGGCAATGGTTTTCATGGAATCACGAGAACATTAAATAGAATGCTTTGCAGCATCTAATCCAGCTCTGTACTTTCTGCGTCCAAAATCCTGCCTAGAATACCATTACAAGGATTAACCTCTTCCAGGTGAACTTGTAGCAAGAGTCGAATCCAAGTCGCAACATTATGGGGTCAATAAAAAAAGTATTAGTTGAGAACAAGAGTCAATGTGATCAACTGGTCCTATCCCAACAAAATTTCAGGCCTTGTACCTATAGGTGAAAAAAATATAATTATTAAGGTGATGAGCTGGCAGAATTGTTAGCATGCTGGACAAAATGTTTAGCAGCATTTCTTCCACCTTTACATTCTAAGTTCAAATCCCACTGAGGTTGACTTGTCCTTTTGTCCTTTCAGGGTCAATGAAATAAGTACTAGTTGAGAACTGGAGTTAATGTAATTAACTAGCCTCTTCTCTTCAAATTTCAAGCTTTGTACCTATATTAGAAAGAATTATTATCATTATTGAAGACAGTGAGCTAACATAATTGTTAGCATATCAAACAAAATATTTAGGTTTTCTTCTAGCTCCTTACATTCTGAATTCAAATTCTGCTGAGGCCAACTTTGCCTCTAATCCTTTTTGGACCGATAAAATAAAGTACCAGTCAATGTAATTGACTTGCCCCCTCTTCCAAAAATTGTTGGCCATCACCTACCTCCCCTCCCATGCCCCCAACATCACTCTCTCAACTGAGAGATCCTAGTCTTGCGGGCACATCAGCACAGGTACCACATAAAAGCACTTGTGCCAGTGCTACATAATAACACCCATGCCAGTGCCATGTAAAAGCACCCATGCCAGTGCCACATAAAAAGCACCCAGCACACACTGTAAAGTGGTTGGCATTAGGAAAGGTATCCAGCCTTAGATAATCCAAAACAGACAAATGTCTCCAGGGCAACTCTCCAGCTGGCCAACTCCTGTCAAACCATCCAACCCATGCTAGCATGGAGAACGGATGTTAAATGAAGGTGATGATGATGATGATGAAGTGTGCTGACAAACTGGAAAAATCAATAACAATAGTACTAATTATTTATAAATTATCAAAATAAAAATGTCTGAGTGCAATAATAATTTCTAACAAAGGTACAAGACCATATATTTAAGGAAGATAGAACAGATGATTATATTAATCTCAATTTTACAGATACTTCATTTTGGTTGGGTTTTTTTACCCTACAAGAATGAAAAACAAAGTTAATTTTGGCAGGATCAGAACTCAAAACATCAAAACCAGGGATATTTTGTCCATCACTCTGTCTCTTTTGCATATCTGTTTCTTCAAATTCCTCTCCTGCTTATTTATGTCCCATATTTAAAGACATGGTCTAACAGCTGCACTAGTAATACCGCTAAGTAGATACATGTTTTGCAACTCATCATACAACAATAAAAACTTCTAACTCCTACTATTAGCATGGGAAAAGGATTAATAAAAAAACAATAGGCACAATAGGCTGTGTGGTAAGAAGTTGCTTCTCAACATGGTTCCAGGTTCAGTCTCACTGCACATCTTAGGCAAGTGTCTTCTACTATAGCCTCAGACCAACCAAAGCCTTGTGAGTAGATTTGGTAGATGGAAACTGAAAGAAGCCCAGTGTGTGTGTGTGTGCATGCGTGTGTGTGTGTGTGCGTGTTTGTGTGTGTCTGTGTTTACTCCTAGTAACTTAGCAGTTTAGCAAAAAGGGAACTAATAGAGTAAGTACTAGGCTTCAAAAAGTAAGTCCTAGGGTCAAATGACTGAAACAACTAAAAGATAAAAGATACAAGATACAAAGCCAATTTTTTTGTATTCCAATATGAAAAAAATGAATGTGAAGCAAATAGAAGGAAAAATGTTCTCACCATCAATATTATATTTTGTAGCCAGACGCATTACCAAATCTGCACGGGCTTGTATATTTTCTTCATTGTTCTAAAATAGCAAAATTGATTTAAAAAATAAATAAATAAATAAAAAAAATAATAATGGTTTCTGATTTAGGCTCAAGGCCAGCAACTTAAAGGGGTAGTGGTTGGTTGATATCATCAACAAAAGTACTTGACTGTTATTTTATTGACCAGTTGGTGGGAGGTAAAGCAAAATTGACTGTGACAGGATTTCAATACAGATTGTAAAGAGCCAGGACAAATAATACAAAGCTCTTTGATGCTCTAATGATTCACTTCTATCTTCACTTCTATAATAATAACCATTTCAACTTTTGTCCCCAGCGCTAAACCAGTACTTACTTTTTCAACCCCAAAAGGATGAAAGGCAAAGTCAACCTTGGTGGAATTTGAGTCAGAACATAAAGATGTGCAAAATGTCACTAAGCATTTTGCCCAATGTCCTAACAATTCTGCCAGCTCACCACCTTCTATAAAGCAAAAATAATGACAAACATTTTAAGGCCATTTTTCCTATTAAATTATCAGTTTGCCTTATGGAAGCAAAACAGTCTTATTTGACTTATCATGGTTTCCTCTTTTAAAAGAACATTTTGCAGCTGAATGCCTTTCCAGTGACATTGCAACTCATTTCTACAACTGAGTGAAATGGAGCAACATGAAATAAAGTGTCTTGCTCAAGAATACAACACACAACCCGGTCCCAGAATCAAACTCACTACCTCATGATTGTGAGCCCAATGCTCTAACCACTAAGCCATGATATGATATACAGGATACTATATTGTTTGATTATGTCTTTTAGAGGACATAGTGAATCTAGGACTATATTATCTAATATGTCCTCTCTTTATCCCTTCAGTATTTTGATTACTCTGTCAAATGTAATACCTATTTATTCATAATGTACCAACAATATTTGTAATGTTAATTTTTTACATGCAGACTTGATATTTTGTCAGTAGGTGTTTAAATACTGATGATTTACAATTATGAATTTTCAATAGAATTGGGAATGTATTAATATTGTATTGTCTGACCATATTAGTGTCTCAAAGATCTCCATCGTGTTTGTTATCAAAATACTCTTCCTTGTCAGAACTTCAGAAACATCTATACCTGATTCATCCAAAGACAAGTAACTTATTTTCATTTTCACCTTCTATATTTTGTAATTCTTCGAGTGCAAATCCTTCAAATTGGAATTGCTACTTGCTGAAGCCATACATTTATTACAAAAGTCAATTTCCATTTTAAACATTGAAAAAAATCTGTAAGCAGTTGAAAAATTCACAGTATATATAATTGTATTTAGGCAGAAATGGCTTTATCGCACATTACCTCAAAGCTACAAGATTTTTATGACATGACTGTTTACTTCAGTGGTTAGAGCTTTGGGCTCACAACCATGAGGTAGTGAGTTTGATTCCCAGACTGGGCTGAGTGTTGTGTTCTTGAGCAAGACACTTTATTTTATGTTGCTCCAGTTCATTCAGCTTTAGAAATGAGTTGCAATGTCACTGGTGCCAAGCTGTATTGGCTTTTGCCTTTCCTTTGCATAACATTGGTGGCGTGGAGAGGGGACGCTGGTATGCATGGGTAACTGCTTGTTTTCCATAAACAACCTTGCCTAGACTTGTGCCTTGGAGGGGAACTTTCTATGTGCAACCCCCTGCTCATTTATGACTGAAAGGGATCTTTACCCTTTATATCATATCTGAAAAAAAATTGTCACAAGTAGAACACCTTTGACCATATCTGTTCTATCAAGACTGGCTGGGGGTTGAACAATAGCTACATATAAAGCACATACAAACCAAAAGGAAGCTGCTACATGGTCATTCAACTTGCTATTTATAACAGCCAAATTCCCATCAAATCACTCACCACAGACGAAAGAAGCTACCTATTTTAATGACTCATAAGACATGAGCAGCTAATGCAAGCACTATAAGAACTTGGGTGGGACATTGCATGAAGAAGAATACTGATAATGTCTGCCTTGAAACTTACTGTAGCTTCTTGGTCCAGTTTGCCAATCTCTACCAACAAAATGGATTTTTCTTGTTCATAACCTTCATTCTCATTTGCAAGTTTGTCGAGTTTCTTATTAAACTGAAAAATATAAACATTTTTTAAAACTTAATTATTATTCCTAATAGCATTAACAAAGTGAAAAAAGTGTAAGGACTCAACACAATTCACATGGTGCTTACCTTTCCTCTGTAGTGCTCACCACTATTATGATTTCATATACTGACACAAGATTAGAAATTTGTAAAAGTGGGAAAGGACTAAAGTCCATGCTTGGAACTAATTTATTTGGCCCAGGAGGGATGAAAGACAAACGTAGCCAGGGCAAGATTTGAATTCATAACATAAAAGAAGGGACCCTTCTCTACTCTTTATCTCCTGGCATAAAGTTGCACACTCCATTCCCAGTCTGGGGTTCATAGTTTTGCAACCTCACTAGTGCTGGTGGCACAAAAAAAAGCACCTGGTACATGCGGTAAAGTAGAGGGTGTTAGGAAGTGCATCCAGCTGTAGAAATCATACCAAAGCAGACATTGAAGCATGATGCAGTCTTTGGGCCCATCAGACCCTGTCAAACTGGCCAACTAATGCCAGTATGCAATATAGACATAAACCCTTTAGCATTTAAATAGGTCACATCCAGTCAAAATATTCTACCTGTTTTATGTTCAAACTGACCAGATCTGGCCTTTCACACCAACCTTACAATGTTAATAAACAAGCATTTTGACAGAATAATGTAAATGTCAAAGGGTTAAACAATGGGTTAAACTGTAAACCAACAAATCTTTCATCATCACTAGAGAGTTGCTACTCTATGAAACCTTTTTAGAATGAGATGGATTTAAGAATCTCAGCAGTACATAATTGCCACTGAGAAGATATGAAGCACTTGTTTCTCACCTGGTTGTCTGGGACACAATTACTTGATTGTCAATGCTTTCAAAATATCACTATTTCAACTTATTTGGGACTCATTAGCTTTAGTAAAGTCATTATATACACTTCCATCAGACTATATGAATAAATATTCAGTGTCCTCTATGTAATACTTAAGAGGTGGCAATTTGGGAAAATGTCTTCTACTCTAACCTCAGGTTGATCAACACAATGCAAGTGGAATTTGGTAGTCACAAACAGCAAAACTCATTGTGTGTGTATGTGTGTGATTGTGATTATAGTTTGTTTCCCAACTCTGTGATTTTTGGTTTAGTCCCACTGCATGACACCTTGGGCAAGTGTCTTCTACCATAGTCTTGTGAATGGATTTGGCAGACGGAAGATGAAAGATGTGTGTGTATGCTTGTTTCTCTTTGTCTTTACATGATGTGTATGTGTTTTTATGTCTACACATCTAAAAACCAGTGTTGATTATGTGTCCCTTTATGTATTGTAACTTTGGGGTCAATATGAGTGACTAAACACTTGAATGAGTATGATTGCAGTCCAATCAATAAAAGAATAATTAGATACTTATACACTATGCAGAAAATGAATTAGTTATATATATCAGTAAACATATGCAGAGAGAATGTTTGTTTGACAAACAATTTCTTAACAATCTTAATGTAACCAAAAACACCTGCTTTCTGACCAAATTGTATAGTCTATGTTATATAATAAGATGGTGAGCTGGCAGAATTGTTAGTATACCAAACAAAATGCTTAGCAGTATTTCAGCCATCTTTACATTCTGAATTCAAATTCCACCGATGTTGATTTTGCCTTTCATCCTTTTGAGGGTAATAAAGTAAGTACCAGTTGAGCACTGGGGTTGATGCAATCAACCAGCCACATCCCACAAAATTTCAACCTTGTGCCTATAGAAGAAAGGATTCTATAGTGTGATGCACCACCCTTCTTGGTTCCAAGTTTAAATCCTGCCACAGAAATAATGAATACTAGCTGAGAAGCAATAGCAATGATTACCTCTGAAAGAGAGTCTTCTTTTTCTTGCAAGTTGTCTTCAAATTTATTTATCATTGTCTGCAACTCAGCAGTGCTTCCTGTAAGAACAGAAACAAATTTATTATGTTAAGGGCTGAAGATTGATTTCTCATACTTAATAGAAAACAAGTGGTTAACAAAACTTACATGTGCATCTGATTGTTTACCTAATTAAAGTAAATAATTATAATTACTATTAATTTATGTATTTAACAACTATTTCATATCTTATCATCATCATCATCGTCGTTTAACGTCCGTTCTCCATGCTAGTATGGGTTGGACGGTTCGACCGGGGTTCTGGGAAGCCAGAAGGCTGCACCAGGCTCCAGTCTAATCTGGCAATGTTTCTACAGCTGGATGCCCTTCCTAACGCCAAATATCTATTTGTTTTTAAATGAGTGAGAAATAGACTGTTAAAGTAAGTTAACAGAAGATGAGGCTCCACATCTACAATGCATCAGCTCTCTATGGATCTTTTCCTTTTGATGGACGGAATTCAACACAATTTCTAGTTAACTAAACAATTTGAAACTTCGTATACTGGTAGAATGTGTGAAAAGAAAACATTATTTTCACTTGGCTTTTTTGATAAATTTGTAATTTGTAAGTTTAACGTAGTTTAATTCTTCGAATTTTAACCAATCGTATGCTCTCTTTTGAGCTCAAATCATTTGCTGCGTTATCGATATTGATAAACAAACGAGGAGGCATGTGCTAGAAATAACAGCCATATCTCTTAAATATCAAAAGGAAAAGATCCCACACGCATACAAACACTTGCATATACAAGCGCGCCTGCATATAGAAGTAAATATACATACACACGCACACATAGACAAGTATACATATACTTACACAAAGATACATGCTTATACGCATATACGCACGCCGCATACACACACACGTACACTTGCACACACACACACACTCCAGAGCTGACACAGAATCACCAGTGATGGAGAGCACTGGTGGACCTGGTTAGCTCTAAGCATGATGATGTCTCTGGAACCACTAACCTTCATCATGCAAGAGCATGAAACAGCAACTGGACATCATTGCTCCTGTTACTCATTCAATCAAGAAAACTAAGTAAAGTATGTTTGTCAGCTGTGTAAGATGAGTTATAGTAAGATGAGCATATTTCATAGTTATATCGGTAACTACTCATTTTACAAGAAGCAAGCTTATAGTGAATGAATAAGGAATCCTCAACATGGCTGCCCTAACTACTAGAAATAGTAATCAAAGCTCCTTAAAACTCTACTGTCACAATAAGATCCATGCATTGCATTAAAATCTAATTAGAGTCACAATAAGAGGTGTTGGACTTATGAGAAAATCAAACACCATTGCCACAAATTCAGATATTAACCTTTTAGCATTCACATTACTCTGTCAAACATAATGCTTATTTAATCCCATTGTTTTGAATTAATCATGTATTATCTCATAAAATTGAGACTTCTATGATGTAACTGTTTATTTTTAGAATGATATTGTAGGGTTGATGTGAGAGGCCAGATCTGGCCACTTTCAACATGAAAGTGGTGGAATATTTGGGTTGGATATGGCTGGTTTAAATGCTAAAGGCTTAATAACATTTATGCTACATACATTACTATTAGAAATAAGATCTATTTATTTCATTGATATTGCATGAAGATTTTAAAGAAGTGTTGAGAACTCATTGTTAATGTATGTTCCTTCATATTAGAAGAGACACCTCAAAACATCACAAAATGCACCTATGGCTTTCAAAATTGTATCTGTAGCTATCACACACAGTTTCTGTAATTGGATAAACATTACAACATGTATAACAACTAAACCAAGTCAAGCCAATGAAGAAGCTTCCATATGATCTTCCACCCTACTAGAAGTCATATAAGGAATATCCCTCAAATGACACCACACCATCTTTAACAGAAAGAACACATTGGACAATATAGTTCTAGATACACAATGCCCGAAATTATGATAAAATAGTAATGACTGGAACAGCCATGAATACAAGGTTGCTTGATTCGAACTGACCTCGAGATATTATGAACTTACCTTCAAATTCAGTTTCAATATTTTTTCTTAATTCCTCAACAGATATCTGTAACTGCTTTCTTTCAGTTCGGACAACCTCTAAAAATGGAACCAGAAATAAAAATCAAGTCTTTTTTTCCCCTTTTTCCTGCATCTTGAACAACTTGGAATATTATTTTACAAAAATACTAAAAACAATAAACTTTTATGTAACTGTGTAACTTACTAGAATTAGCAGCCAAATCTCTCTCAAATCACATCCACCCCAGAAAAAGAGGGATACATTTAACAATGCAGTCCCAAACTTTATGAATCTCAGTAGGATTTGAATTCAGAATGCATAGGGCAAGGACAATTACGCAGTATTTGTCTGATGCTCAAATAACCATCATTTTCCAGGCTTGAATGGGCCAGACGAAATTTGTGGTGGCAGATTTTCTATAGCCAGATGTCCTTCCTGTTGCCAAACAACATATTTCCTATGGCCAGATATGTTTTTCAAAAAAGACTGGAACCAAACATTATTGTATGATGGTGATGCTGACTTACATGTGAGCATCATAACAAGCACACACACATACAAATAACAGGCTTTGATCAGTTTCTGTCAGCCTCAATAAATTCTGCTTGACCCATGCAAGCATGAGAGAAGGTGGACATTAAAACAATGATAATGATAATAAAGTAAAAATAATATGTAAAAGAAAAAATTATAGATAAGTATAAATTACAGCCGTCATCTTAAATGGGGGAAAGAAGGTGTAATAAAAAAAAGCATTTTGAAAGTAAATTTTTAACTTATAAGCTAATCTCCAAGTATACTTGGACAATGGTAGCTTGACAACACTGATGAATTTACCAAATCAGATGAGTAATAATTGCATATGAAATATGAGAACATAAAACTAAATTCTCAAATATATCTGAAAACCTACCAATGTCATTCTTTAGTTTGTACATTTCTTCAGAGCGTACATTGATGCTATGGATTTTCTCCTGAAAATATTATACAAATTTTATAAGTAACCTATAGAGAGGATCAATATCACATAGATAAATCACTTATGTGATAAAACTGAAATCTATCTCGTGTAACTTTCTCAAGCAATCTAATACATATTCATCATTGTCATCTCGATATCTACTTTTCCATGCTTGCACAGGTCAGGTGGATTTTTATTTTTGTTACCAACCCTCACCTGTTTCCAAGTAAGGTAATATTTCCACATGATCAGACATGTTTTCACAGAAAATTGGAAATGAAGGACAGAGCAAGTAGAGAGTAATACATATGCATGAACACACACATTTATGCATGCATATATATATATATATATATTATATATATATATATATATATATATATATACACATACATACATACAAAGGTATTCTTTCAGTTTTCATCTACCAAATCCACTCACAGCCTGGCTGGAGCCATAGCAGAAGACACTCGTCCAAGGTATCACGCAGTTAGACTGAACCCAAAACCACATGCTTAGACAGTAAGCTTCTTACCACACAGCCACATCTGCACTGATAATTAGGATGAAAAATCTAAAAGATATAGAATTAAATGTGCTGCCCAAATACAGTGGAACCTTGTTTACAAATTTAATTCATTCCTGACGGTTGTTCACCATCTAAAATATTGGTAAACCAAAACTATTTTTCCCATAGGAAACTCAAGAGAAATCATAGCAAATTCAAGCAATGATGTGCATTGAGAGAAAGCTAGACAGTAACTCACACTCTCCCACTGATATTCCCAGTGCATTGTCAACTGTTGTTGCTGGCTTGTATGTTTGTTACTCAAGACACCATTCATCACCCAAGACATTTTTATGTTTGAAAAATTGTTCATAAGCTGATTTGTTTATGATGAGAGGTGTTCACAAACCAAGGTTCCACTGTCATACATAGTGAATCCTACAGCTGGAATTCAACGAGGCAAATGCATATGACCATTAACTTCCATTGTCAAAAGTTCAAAAATACATGGATATATTTTTATGGTTTATTATATTTACATGTTACAATGTGAAAAATTCAACACAAAATATCAGGGTCAAAATTAAAGGGTGATAAGTTATACTCACATAAAAAAGGTAATAGGATAAAATATATTGCAGGTTTTTAAGTTCAAAAACTGAAGATTGTATTATACTTAAGATGACTTTGTGCTTGAGAAACTATGGTAGTTTAAGAAGGAAGGACAGAGTCAAAAACTTTTTTTGAAGATCATCCAAAACAGTAAAAAGAGAGAAAGAAAGCCCACCTCATGGGTCGTTCTTAGACTAAAAACCTGGTCCTAATGCTTGCAGAGAGTGAACATAGTTATAGGTATCCAAGGGCATGGTACAGGAGTTAAATCAGACAATGGTTTAACCCTTTAGCATTAAAACTGGCCATATCTGGCCCAAATATTCTACCATGTTTTATGTTCAAACTGACCAGATCCAACCTATCACAACTACTCTACAATGTCATTCTAAAAATATACAATTGCGCTATCAAAATCTCAAAGCTACAAGATAATAAATGATTAATTCAAAACAAAGTGAATAAATAAGCATTAAATTTGACGGAGTAAGCTGAATGCTAAAGGGCTAAGTATATCACCAAAATCAGATATGATCCATCCAATGCGCTTCTCTACAGTTTCTATCAACCAAAATTTACTCACATGGCTTGAGTCAATCCCAAGAAATGGTAAAGGCACTTGCTTAAAATATCATACAATAGGATTGAACTGAAAAACCACTTAATTGCAAAACAAATTTCTTCGCCTGAAACTTCTAATCAGAAAATGTAAAATAATTAAAATAAATAAATAAATAAATAAAACACTTACTTTAATTGGTTCTAGCTCTTCCATCATTTTCTTCACCGAATCCTTGGAAGCTGCATACTTACTTTCCAGTTCTGATTTGTTATTTTCTAACTAAAAACAAAAAAATAAAAACATAAAAAGGTAATCAATTAATAAATTTAACTAAACATAAGAATATTTTCAGGCAATTCTTTAGCTTTTGGAAACTACCATCATCCCTATTGCATACAGAACTCCACTTGTGTACAACATATTACACTTAGTGCACTGTTTGCTATACTTTGTACCTTATTGTGGTTGTTGTGGGAAGATTGGGGACCCAGGTAGGACTAGTAAAGCTGTAGAAACCAAACCAAAACAGAGTATGAAACCAGGAGCAGCCCCTGGTCTTGCTAGTTCCTTTCAAGCTGTCCAACCCATGCCAACATAGAAAACAAGACGTTAAATGTTGATAATGATGATACCCTTGTATTCAGAAATTTTAACATTTTCAGTTACTGACCTGAGGCCATAAGATGAATCCACCTTTTGAATTTAGCTGATCATAAACTACTTATTTTAGTTTGGTGCATATCAAACTATTTTTGCCAAATCAATTTTGACACAATATCAGTTTTTCATAAACATAAATACTGATACAAACAAAAGGTCACACACACCTATGAGATGTTATTCCAAATATAACAAAGAATACAACCCATGCCAGCATGGAAAAGCAGATGTACAAACAATATAAATAGCAGCAGTGATGGTAATGATGATAATGCTGAAACTTGTACAAGGAACAACAAAAATATTTGCAAATACAGAAGTTGCTAAAAGTTGATTAAATCAAATATAAGTATAATCATCATCACAATTTAGCATTCACTTTCCATGCTTGCATGGGTGGACAGTTTGACAGAATCCAGTGAGTTGTGAGGCCACTTTAGGCTCCAATGTCAGCTTCGGCATGGTTTCTACAACAGGATGTCCTTCTTAATATCAACCACTCCACAGTGTACTGGGTGCTTTTTTTTGTGCCAACCAGCATTAGTAAAGTTGCCAAGTAACTTGCAAGATAGAAAACAAGGAGAGGAATGAATGTAATTTATTTCAGTCAGCCAAAACCAAACTGGCTGAAACTTTTCAACAAATACTGCTACATTTTTTCTTCAGTTAGCTATTTTGATTCAAAATAAGATACAGCTTTGTTTGTAGACACTCGACATTTCAGTCATATTGTTTCAGCTAACTAAATTAAATAATTTACACTATAAAACCACTTTTGATACATTTTTGCCACTACTTACCATCAATGGACATGCAAAAACACACAATATACACACAAATAAACAAACACATTTAGATGTACAAACAAGAGTACTCATATATACATTGAAGTTTATTTAATTGTTCAAAGCTGATGATTTACAGTATTTCTCACTATGTACAATCATTCTGATAACAAAAAGATTATTCCTTTTATCACCTGAAAAATTTCACATAACAAGAAACTCCAACAAGCAAATGATCAACTTTGAATGAAGAAATGAAATATATTCCTTTAAGCAAAAGATACAACACCTACTAAAAGCATAATAATAATAAACAAAGAAGAAGTTTTAAACTTACTTGTGTGACTTTTTCTTTGTGTTCTTTCAGATACTTTAGATCCGTTTTCTTTTCTTTTATGGAACCATCCTGAGAGAATTAAACACGAGATTTATCACAATTTATTTTATAAATCAGCAAAAGCAGGGGTTCAAAATGTGATCAGCAGCAAGATAATTGAAACAGCAATACAGATCATCATCTCTTATTCTTGACTCAATGCAATAGCAAATGTTTTCAGGCTATTTTTACCTTTTAAAGCAGCCTAACAGGCACTAATGGATGTTTTCTAATCATACTCGTCATGGTTCTCTTTTTAAAACAGTGTTTTATAACCAGATGTCTTTCCTGTTAGCAACTCTCTTTACAATGCATTGTATATAGTACAGATTATTCTTTGCAATTATCAGTGATGGACTGTCAAAGGCTCACATGTTTACAATTAAAATAGTCAGGCAGTAGCTGTTCTTAACTGTTGTACAGAGTAGATTAACTAATCATTTATAATTAGTGCAGTCCATATATATATTAGCCATAAGATATTGCTACCAAATAATAGAGACTTGAAAGGATTAACTCACTGCCAATAGGATTTAAGAGAAAATAATGTTTGGATGATTAATCACTGGCTCAGTGCGTTTCTTTGGAGAAAATGGCTAGAAAGTGTCTATCTTAGTGCATTTCATTCAAAAAGCATCAGTTTGACTCCTATTCTAAACAGGTTAGATGCCCAGTGTGTCTTTATGATTAGTGTTAATTTTAATTGTATATATGGGCATATGGCCCAGCGGTTTGGGTGCTGCACTCATGATTGCGAAATTGTGGGTTCAATAATTCCAAACAGGGTGATTGCATTGTGTTCTTGAATAAAGTGCAAAACATTTCATCTCACATTGCTCTTAATACCTTTAGTCAATTAGGCCTCAAAATCACTGTAAATACTAATCTGTCAAAAGCACATTTTTTAGATGTTTCCCTAGATCTAAACTCCTGCTCTTATAAACCATATCATAAGCCAAACAAGAAACTCTCCCACATACACCCTACTATAGTGTTTAAAAACCTGATAGCTAACATTAGTAATAGGATATCTAATCACTCTTCTTCTAAAGAAATAGTTAATAAGGCAGCCTCCTACTATAACAATACCTTAGCTAACAGCAGCTTCAAAGATAACACATATTACAACCCTCCAAGTAAAAATATGAATCATAAAAATAGACCTAGAAAAATAATATGGTTCATTCCCCGTTTTCCTTTAACGTTAAAACTAATGTAGACAAGAAATTCCTGTCTTTTATATAAGCATTTCCCAGTAAACCATAAATACAAGAAGATTTTTAACGACACACAAATTATGCTGCCCCAATATGAAGAACATTATTACTTGTAAGCATCACCAAGAGCCCACTCTCAATTGTAACTGTCAAGAACTTGAAGCTTGCTCTATTGACCAGGCATGTATGATAAACTCTGACATATATGAGGTAGAAGTCACAGCAACACTTCAAAATTCAACCTAACTGAAAATAAAAATTATACTGGGTTATGCAATGGTGTTTTCAAAAGACATTATGCAAACCACCTATCTTTTCAGTACATCAATAAACGTAAAGCCCTCTAAGTTGGCTAGCTACATATCAAATTTCAACACAATATCCAGATAGTATTTAACCTGAAAACGATGCAAATGCTTTGTGTGTAATGACCCAATTACAAGCATTAATTTTGACCATCCTCTTCCTTTTTCTATCGAATGCCTCCCCTCTTCTTTTTATTCCTTCCTCTCTTCCCCTTAGTTCTTCTTTTCTCAATCATCACTTCTCTCCCTCTTCCTCTCTATCTCTCTTCTTATTGCCTCTATTCACTCCCTTCCCCATACCTATACCATTTCTTTCAGAAATGACTGACGAAAGTAGCATTAATTTTCTAGGTGATTCAATTTTTCTCAACCAATCAATGGGCCAAATCAATAACAATACCTATCATTACTGAAAACAACTGTAAGTCAAATTTACTACTATAAAGGAAAATATGTAATGACAGTTGTTAATGCCTTGTCCTGTATATTAATCTGGGTAAAAGCCAGTATAACTGGAACACAACCATGGATCTACAATATAGAATGGTATTGAACTATAACTTCAGTCCCTGTCATAAAAATACACGGAGTTCTTTACTAATTTAAACAATATTGATAGCCTGGTGTAGTAACAGAGAACTTATAACGTATTTGTTCCAGTTGGTAATCCCTCATTAATAACTTTATATATATAGTTTTTATATATATATAGTTTATATTTATATATATATATATATATATATATATTTATATATGGATATAAATTAGATTTATAAATATTTTTTAAAAATTTACCTTGTTTTTATCTACTTGTAAGATGCAGGATAAATTTTGATTAATTTGTATTGTGAATCATTATATGTATATATGTGAGTTTATTTCATTTAATTGGTGGTATTTTATTTCTTAGTTTCCTTCAAAAATAAATTCCAATATTTTGTTGTTTTACCTTTACTTTACACCTATATTATGTCCATTAATTTCAACTGATAGATAATCCACAATTTGCACAATTTTTTATATTAAAATTTTGTTGTATACTCAATCAACTATTATCTAATAACTCATTTTCCATGCTGATGCTTGAAGACAATTTAAATACCTATTGTCATCATCATCGTTTAATGTCTGTTTTCCATGCTGGCATGGGTTGAACAGTTTGACTGAGATCTGGAGAGCCAGCGGCTGCACAGGGCTCCAATCTGATCTGGCAATGTTTCTACAGCTGGATGCCCTTCCTAATATCAACTACTCCAAAAGTGTAGTGGGTGCTTTTTACATGCCACTGGTACAGGAGCCAGTCAGATGGGCCTGGCATCGATCCTGTTTGGATGGTGCTTTCTATGTGCCACCGACATAAGAGCCAGTCAGCAGGTACTGGCATTAGCCATGATCAGTGGGTGTTTTTTATGTTCCACCGACATGGGAACCAGTCAGGCAGACCTGGCATCGACCACGTTTAGATGGTGTTTTTTACATTCCACTGGCACGGGAGCCAGTGTGGGAGTACTGGCATTGGCCATGTTCGGTTGGTGCTTTTTATGTGCCATTGGCACAGGAGCCAAAAATTACATTGTGTTGATAAATATAAAAAATTAGAGTTACAGTTCAATATTTAAGAGATGAGGAATTATGTACATTATTTACATTTGACGGATATTTGTCCTCATCATGTTGTTAACACGTTTCGGCTGATATACCCTCCAGCCTTCATCAGGTGTCTTGGGGAAATTTCGAACTGGGGTTCTTGTTCCTTAGGTATTTTTCGATGTTATTATTATTATTATTATTCAGGTCACTGCTTGGAATCAAACTCAGAATCTTGGGGTGAAGAGCACGGGCCACTAATTTGAGATTCCGAGTTCGATTCCAAGCAGTGACCTGAATAATAATAATGATGATAATAATAACATCGAAAAATACTTTAGGAATGAGAACCCAGGTTCGAAATTTCCCCAAGACACCTGATGAAGGCTGGAGGGTATATCAGCCAAAATGTTGTGTTAACAACAAACAAGAAGAGGACAAAATATCTGCCAAATGTAAGTAATGTCAAAATTATAATTGTTTATGAAACTTGTCTTAATTCTTGATTATTTTAGAATTTAATTGAAATATGTAAGAGGTGCATTTTGGTTAGAAATACAGTAACGAAAGAGTTAATGTCATATACTAGTCTTCCTCACAAGTCCTAATGAGACTTTCAGAATTTTGAAGGTAGTTTATTTTGATTAATAAAGCTGATAGTTAACAATAAAAATCATTCTTACTTGTACTTGTTTATATTTACGAATTGATTCTAAGGCTTTGACATAGCGAGTTGAAGCAAATATAGCATCAAATTTCTCTTTTAAAACTTTTCCTTCACTCAGTGGCCTATAAAAGGGTAAAAAGAATGCACAAAAGATGTACTAAACTTGCATTTTGAAAATATAATTCTGTTTTACATTCATTTTTCCATGTTAGACATAATAGGATGTTGTGTGAAAATACAAAGAAATAATTGAGTATGATCTTTTAGAGCATATGTTTTACAATTGGATGGTCACTCTGCTGAGAATTACTCATATGTGAAGTAGCATTGTAACTTATTTGGGATATATATCTTACAGCTCATGCTCTGAATAAGAAAGTTCTTGTTTGTGTTCAATTATCTAATATCTTAACTTCAATGCCAAATAAAATGTACCCAGATTATATCAATAAAGATAATGTATGCATGTCTTTAACTTCATAGCTTTTTAACAAAGAATTGAGCTTCTTTGGAAGTTTATGTCAGTACATAACCAGCAAGTTCTGATTCATGACAATAAGTTCAGGAAAAGAAATGTTCCAAACCACAACCAATTTACTACCACCAGCCTTTTTAACACAATCTCTTTTAATATCCATACAATACCAGACACTTCTTACACTTCATATAACCTGCTTTTGTACAGAGGAAGAAATTTTAGCTATAAAACTATAGATTTATATGGTAGGCATCTTAAATGGTCTCTTGTATCTACTGTTGCAAAAGCACATACTCAATGTATCCTACTCTTTGCATTTAATTTTGAGCTTCAAAAAAGAAGACAACATCTCTAATAATCATATTTACAAGAACAAGAAACATGTACGCACTTTTTCATTTTCCACCACATACACTGAACAGGACAGGTCTCATGACTTAATGTTTGCTTGCCTATGAGATTTTATATGAGTCTTGACATACATTACACAGATACGAGTGAGCAAGACTCCACCATTAGAACACAAGAATGTTCTAAACCACAATCCTCTCTATTTTAGCTTATCTGCTTTCTCAATGAAATGATCTAGTTGCATGGAGGAATTCATAAGATACTCTTAAAAGCAAAAGAGAACCTTATCTATGGAAAACACTGCTGTCTCTCCATTTGATACTAAAAGGTTCTGATATACTGAGAGCAGTGTAATATCAGAGCTTTTGTTGTTTACAAAATAAACCTTGGTAAAATAGAATGAGAAAAATACAGGTATTTCAAAACAAAATCTAAATGAACAAAGAAAGGGAAGAAATTTAATTGATATTAAATCCTTAGAAAGCTAGGACTCCCAAGCAAGCAAAATGGCACAAGATAGTAATAACTAAGATATGCAACTGTAAATTTACTAGCACAGAAAACAATAAATTTTAAGGTGGTAGTAGTTTAATGATGATAATGTGTTTAATTATACGTACCAGTTAGCCTCTTCTTGGTGACAGAAAATGACATTTTCTAATACTGCTTTTGAGACACCCAAAGAAATAATCATCTAAAGAGAAAGAAATTAAACAAAAACATGATAAGCTGAAATGTGAGGCAACTAGTGATATTCTGCATTAACAAGTCATACATAGTTCAAACAATTAAATATGCTTTATACCATAAAGAAGATAAGTTCAACATTTCAAATGCATCCTTCTTCAGAAAGAGAGGAAAATAATATGTCACTAGGCTATAAAACTGCAGACAAATAAGATGAAAGATGTGGAAAAGTGAGGTCAAGGGGTAATTGTGAAGAGAGGGAAGGACAAACGGACAGATAGATATGTAAGATATAAATATGAACAACAGAAGCAGTATTGATACCAAAAGCAATCTTTATATTCTACTAAACATGAATGTATGATTAAGGCACTAAATACTGCGATATTTCCCTTGAGAGAGATCCTTTTAGCATGGTTCTAAAAGCACAGGTATATATCATAGCAGATGAGAACCATCTGGTATGGGTGTTGAAACTGCCATATCATGTGACTTCAGCATACTGCACTTCCTCAATGGTAGGTATCCAGCCCTGCATACCATCCAAATCTCACTGCCAATGACATATAGAATAATAGTGGCTTTTCAGTCACTGAGTTGCAAACAGCCATAAGATTATTGAAAAATAAATATTAGCAATGAAAGCAGTAGTATGAAAAAGCAATCTTTATATCATACCAAATGTGGATATAGTAGCAGAAGGAACTAAAATAAGTAGAAGATAGAATTGGCTGACTAAGAGAAATAGAAGTTATTGAAACAGTAATAGAAAAAGCAAAGAGAGTATATAGCTCAACAATATACCTATGTTTGTTGTCCCTGCTTAGCCCAAGATCAGCATTGATTGAGTAGCCTATGATCCAAAGCATTTCAACAATGACCATTCAATCTAATTTTTTTTTCTCAGGAATAGTGCACCCAGGAAACATTATCCAGTATGTCCTTCCTTATTTCAAGGTAGTAGGATATAATATTACAGAGATTTTGCAGATATTTCTTTCAGTTATTAGGCCTTAAGCAAGGCTACATTATTTTATTTGTCTCAAACAGGCTGAATCAGAAATTTTTGCTGAGTATTTTTGCTGAGTATTTTTACTAGAATGGTAAAAATATTTACAAAATTAACTTTAAAAAACCCTCAAAAAGCAGGATAAAGGAGGATTGCGGTTTCAATTCCTGGACTGAGCAACATACTGTCCTCTTGAGTAAAACACTTCATTTCACGTTGCTCCAGTCCACTCAGCTGGTAAAAGTGAGTAATCCTGCAACAGACCAGCATCCCATCCAAGTGGGGAATATATAAGCTATAGAAACTGGGAAACCAGTCCTATGAGTCTAGAGTCTATATGAATCAGGAAGGATCTTTATCATTATCCTCAAAAAGCAAGTAATTTACATTGATTTAAATTTCCAAAAAATAACGAGTGATTTTGTACTTCTCTATTTATTTCAGCACATTTCTGAGTGAGGCTCTTGTCTCCATCAGTTGATCTTCTTGTTATAACACCATCTAAAGTTCGCGTTTCAACTTTTTTAGCCTGTGAAAAGAAAGGACAGCATTTGAAATTAGGTGGGACTTGTCTTCAACCCAAATAAAAGAGGAAAAATTCCATCACTAGATGGAGAATCAATAAGACACAAAATTCAGTCATAAATTTGTGAGGAAGCAACTTTCATAAAATTTTACTATGTATGTTTGCATTCATTCATGCATGCATACATGTATGCATATAATGTGTGTGTGTTTGAGCATATGTACGCAAGTATGAATATGTGTGTGTATATATACATATATGTAGATATATATATATCATCCAATCATCAGTCCTCTACATAACTTTATCATAGTTCGATACCAAATACTACATATTAATTTTATATGAATGTTTACAGACATAAGTTACGTGAGAATTTAGGTTTTGTATTTTTTATTATTATTAATTTTATTTGAATTAAATTATGGCTTGCACAGTAAGGCCCGGCGAATCTATTTACACATACGCATACTTATCTGTTAAAATTAAAATATAGTATTTGGCATCGAACTATGATAAAGTTATTTAAAGGCCTGATGATTGGGGTTACATTTTAAATGTTCCTGTAAAACACTGCGTGCTTAAGGAACCGTAAAAGAACCTCAAGAAACATGTGTAGCAGAGAAATGAGTAGTAAGTAATTAAATTAAAATTCTTTTATATGGTGTGATGATGAGGACTACTATCTCTAAATAACACACACACATATATATATATATATATATATGTATATATATATATATATATACTTCAAGAAAACTAATATTTCTGAAGAACTCATCCCTATTTTCCTAGTTGTGCAAAAAATGTCGAGCTGATAGATTGGTGAAGTTATCTTAAATATGATAAACAACTCACACCTTTTGTGTTCCTGTCATTGCTCGTGATACAATAACATCTTTCTGAATAATGTCTTTGAAATGTAACTTGACTTGTGCTTTAACTTCTTTCTCATGGGCAATCTGGAAGGAAAAAAACGTCAAACAACAAGTATTAAATAACTGATAGTTATCTGAGAAGCTATTTGTTTCGAGTGATACCTCAGAAGTATCATCACTTTCATTTAATATCAACTTTTCCATGCTTATATGGGTCGGATGGAATTTGTTGAGGTGGATTTTTTACAGCTGGATGTCGTTCCTGTAGCCAACCTTCATTTGTTTCCAAGTAAGGTAATATTTCCCCATGATTAGATATGTTTTCTCAGAAGACTAGAAATGAAGGACACTGCTTGCCTGATGGTAACATTCATTTACAACTATTACATGACGTCAAGGCAAGAAGACTAGTACACACAAATACATGTGTGGGTGTGAACTTTCGGTTTGTTTAAATATGTTTGTGACATGTTTCAACAGCTAAAGGTAAAATCATTGCAGTTACATTGGAGAAAGAAATTCTCTTTTATGGTGAAAAAGATGTAAAAACACCATATCTGCCTAGTGCTGCCACCTGGCAGATTCTCAGACTTTGAGGTTTCAAGCTTTTTAGCCATTATCAATGGCAACTACCTAAAAGAAGCAACTCTGGATAGATCTAATGAAGCCGTGGCTTTAATTAAAATACAGTCAACAACATCGATAGATTTGTGCCAATAGACCGTCAAGGTCATGACAATGACAGTAATATCAGTGCTAAGCCATGTTTAGGCATAAACAAACTTTAGGTTAAATTATATATGTTTGTGATATATTTCAACTGCTAAAGGCAATATATATACATACATATCATCATCATTTAATGTCCGCTTTCCATGCAGGTATGGGTTGGATGGTTTGACTTGGAAACTGGTAAGCCAGGGGTCTGCACCAGGTTCCACTCTGATTTGGCAATGTTTCTACAGCTGGATGCCCTTCCTAACACCAACCTCTCCAAGAGTGTAGTGGGTGCTTTTTACGTGCCACTGACCTGACACTGACATTGACCATGACATGATCTCACTTGGCTTGACAGGCCAACACAAACATGGTATATCACTAAGGGTCTTGATCACCTGTTACTGCCTCCATGAGGCCCAAAGCTTGAATGGTGCTTTTTATATGCCAGTCAGACAGCTCTGGCATCAGCTACAACTATGATTTCACTCAGTTTAACGGGTCTTCACAAACACAGCATATCACTCAATGATTAAAAGGTGCTTTTAACAGATCCGTTACGCAACACTGGCATCAGCCATGACTAGTCTCATCTGGCTTGACATCACTGCCTCCATGAGGCCCAGTGCACTAACAGTGCTTTTTATGTGCTACCAGCATGGGTGCCAGTCAGATGGCACTGGCATCAGCCACGACTATGATTCACTTGATTTGACAGGTCTTTACAAGCACAGCATATCGCCCAACGACTGAAGGGTGCTTTTAATGGGCCAGTTACGCAACACTGGCATCAACCACAGCTACGATCTCACTTGGCTTGCCGGGTCTTCTCAAGTATAGCATATCTCCAAAGGTCTCAATCGCTTGTCATTGCCTCTGTGAGGCCCAACATTCGAAGATCATGCTTCACCACCTCATCCCATGTCTTTCTGCGTCTACCTCTTCCACAGGTTCCCTCCACCGGTAGAGTGTGACACTTCGCACAACTGTCCTCATCCATACTCATCACATGACCATACCAGCGCAGTCATCTCTCTTGCACACCACATCTGATGCTTCTTAGGTCCAACTTTTCACTCAAGCCGCTTACATTCTGTTGTGCATGCACACTGACATTACACATCTAGCAGAGCATGCTAGCTTCATCTCTTACAAGCCTACACATGTCCTCAGCAGTCACAGTCCATGTTTCACTGCCATGTAGCATGCCTAGCTATCATACAGTCTGCCTTTCACTCTGAGCGAGAGGCCCTTTGTTACCTGCAGAGGTAGGAGCTCTCAGAACTTTGCCTAGCCTATTCTTATTCTAGCAGCTGTGCTCTCAGAGCATCCACCTCTGCTACTGACTTGGTCACCTAGGTAACGGACGCTATCAACTACTTTTAGTTTTCCCCACTGGCATGTAATGGAATGTATTTTCTGTACATTTTTGGTGTTTATTGTACCTGTGCACCTTCCAACACACACAAAAATATATTCCGTTAACCTTCCTCTGATATTACTGCACCTCTTATGTGTCTATAGCTTACACCGGGTACATCTTATGGAGTTTTATCTACATCTTTTCTACAGATTGAGCAGGGCCATCTACCTGAAGGGATTCGTGATTTGCCTGCCTTTCTACTTACTAAGACTTTGATTTTTGTTAGGTTAACTCTAAGGCCCTTCAATTCTAGACCTGGCTTCAACTCTTGAAGCTTTTCCTCTAGTATTGGTAGTGATTCGGCTATAAGAGCAAGGTCATCAGCATAGAGGAGTTCCCAGGAGCAGCCTGTCTTAAATTCCTCTGTTATCGCCTGGAGGACTATGATGAACAAGAAGGAGCTGAGGACTGATCCTTGGTCAACCCCTACTTGCACCTCGAATTCTTCACTATACTTGTTGCCAACCATCACCTTACTGACAGTGTCCTTGTACATGGCTCGTACAGCTCTCACCAACCACTTGTCTATCCTTAGTTTCCACATTGACCACCAGATAGGGGATCGGGGGACCCTGTCAACAAAAGCCAAAAAGAGAGGTTTATCTTTGGCTATGTATTTCTCCTGCAGCTTTCTTACCAGAAACAAAGCATCAGTAGTGCTTCTCCTTGGCACAAACCCAAACTGCATCTCATCTAAACTAACTCTCTCCCTAATTAGCTAGGCTATGACCCTCTCTGCAACTTTCATCACATAGAATTTGTTTTGGGGTTTGAAAATGCACCTAAATCTCAAAAGATGTAGTCGTTTTTGAATTTTGTAATAGATTTATTCAAAATCCACTCACAAAGCTTTGGTCAACCTGGGGCTTTAGTTGAAGACACTTTCCCAAGCTATCACACAGTGGGACTGAACCCAAGACCATATGATTGGGAAACCAATTTCTTATCACACAACTACACCTGAAGATATTATATCAAGGATGAGAAGAAAATAAGAACTAGATGGTTACTGAGTCAATGTCTTATAAGGGATGAATAAAATGGTTGAAGTGTTAAGGCAGTGAATCACCAATTCAACACTAAAAATTTGTAGCAGTTCATTCCTTCCTAGGAATTGAACTTTACCTTTTTGATTTACATCATTTTTACAATTATCAATAAAAAACTACTTGCAACTAACCAGGTCTTCAATAACTTATGACTAATCAATCATTTTCCTTCTTACCTGCTTTATTTTGATGCTGAAATTATGGAAAAAATTAGCTTTTTTAAGCTGCTAAAACACAACACAAAACAACTGAAGTGAATTTTTAACCTGTTGTCTAAATCTTAAAACATTAGCTTATCAGGCTTTAATAGGATTTGAACTCAGAACATAAAGCAAGATTAAATGCCCCAAAGCATTTTGTGCTAATGATTCTGCCAGCTTGCCACCTTTTTTTGAATATAACAATCACACCATGAAAACCTTGAGGCTGCAAGATGATGCATGATTAATTTTAAAAAATGTGAATAAATAAGTACTACATCTGACAGAGTAATCTGAATGCAAAAGGGTTAAAGTGTAGGAAAGGGTTTGTTTCATCCCTGATGTGTAAAGTATTAACCATTTACTTACCTTTGGATCATGGACAAAAGCACCATTTGTTTTAGATCCAGGTGGTAAGTCACCTGTTGTAATATATTTCAAAGATTCTATAATAGTCTGTAAAATAAAACATAAATTAGATGTTACTTTCAAATAATAAATAACCTACCAAATTAAGTTTGATATTATATAAATAAAATGATATCAATCTAAACTTTATATTTTATGAAAGAATCAAGAAACTTTAAATTTTTAAGCATGAGAGAAAGAGCGACATTATGCATTTTTAAACAGCATCAACTAAATAATTAGGCTTCAATATTTCAGATAAGAGGAATTAGATGTAGTATGCAAGAGAGAAGACTGTGCTAGTTTGGTCATGTGAAGCAGATGGATGCCAATAGCTCCATAAAGATGTGCTGTTCACTGAAAGTGAATGGAAATCATGGAAAAGAGAGACCCAGGAAGACATGGAACAAAGTACAGAAGGACCTCAGAAAAATTAACTTTACAAATGAAATGACAAAGGACCAAGATACCTGTTGCTTTGTTGTACTCAAGAAGACCTCTTCTCCACAACAGAAGTGTTAAGGCCACATCCCCTGATGAAGAGGATTGGCCAGCAATGTGCTTGTACCAAATATAAAGCACTCATGCCAGTGCCACATTAAAAGCATCCAACACACACTGTAAAGTGATTGGCAGTAGGAAGGGCATTGCCATAGAAACCAAGTCAAATCAGACTGGAACCTAGAGCAGCTCTCTAGTTGGCCAGCTCTAGTCAAACTGTCCAACCCATGCCAGCATGGAAAACAGACATTAAAGGATGATCATGATTTTATAGAAACGAAATACATAGACAATTCCAAAAATACTCACTGTTTTACCAGTTCCATTCTGTCCTAATATCAAAGTCAAAGGGCAGAAGAAAGATATGACTTGTTTATCACTATCTTCAGGGCCAAAACTACGTATCCCTTGGATACTCATCTTTTTTATTGTCGACATATTTATTTAGTGCTGGTTCTGAAAATAAATCAGATACATTACAATAGCGATAAAGATTAAAGAAAGTAATGTAAAATATAAATATGTTTAAAAATGATTCTGATCCTTATAATTAATAATAATGCTTACTACAACATATTAGTATTTTAATTGTAAATCTTGCACACTCATTAAAGAGTGCTAAGACTCATAAGATCAGTTTCCCAGTTTCCATGACATATAAATGATGAAGATCACAGTATTCTCCTGAAAGGGATGCCAGTTCATTGCATTAAGGCTAGCATTTTGAAGGGAAGAGACAAGTCAATTACAATGATCCTGGTACTTGACTGGTACTTTATTTTATTAACCCCAAAAGGATGAAAGGCAAAATTGACATTAATAGGATATGAACTCAGAACTTGAAGTGTTGGAAGAAATGTAAAGCATTTTGTTTGGTAAGCTAACAATTCTGCCAGTTTACAGCATTATAAAATGAAAATATCACCAGCATAATATGCCATGCCATCACTTTCATAGTCACTCTCTATTTGTCATTCAGCAGCTTCTTCCTTCAACACTGTCATTAGTAAGGCAATGCACAAAAAGTTTAATGATTTTGTAAATAACTCAATATCTTCATTCAGAAAAATTAGCTTAATTAAAAAAAAATACATCATACTATATCTTCGAAAAATATAACAAACAATATCAAGTGTTAAGGTTTATTTTATTTCCACCTGATGTTGTGTCTTACACCACTCAGAAGTCCCTCCAAAGTCTACCTTTTCATCACATAATCCAGATTTAAATTCTTTATATGCTGCTCATACTTTTTATAGCACATTTGACTTATCTTGATGGCTCACCATAAAAATCCATAATCAGGATTATTGATAGTCTGATTACTTCTGATACTTCCAATAGCCTTCCAGATGGGTGAATGCTCATGTCTCCAAAATTCTAATTGTCATATAGATTTTTATGAGCCTCATCAATGGTTGCCTAATGGGCATTCCATAACTGTGAGGAAACAAGCAAGGAATTCTCCACAAGCACAGTGAAGGAAGATGGTTGGATATGGCAACAAATGCAAAACATACAGGTACTACTGAAATAATCCAATAGACCATCTAGCCCTTCGACATTAAGTGTAATCACTCACCATCAGACAATCCATCCCAATGGTCATAGATAGACCTAAACAGTCCATCAAATATTCTATAAAAATGTTCCACTCAATCATCACTCCTGTATGCAGTGGTCAGTTCTAAGTTTTGCACTTTTCTCTATGTATTTTGGATTAGATGATAGAAACAAGATGACAAATGTGGTCACATAAATATAGAAATAGCAGTGATTATAGCATATTCACGAGTAATTTTGCTGACAGAAAGGTGTACATGCGTTAGAGATAACCCAAAGCGAACTGGGATGATGTATATTGAAATCCAGTCTTCATCACCTACCATACACACATGTAAAAACTCACCATCTTAAAAACACACATACAATGCAAATGGAAATAATAGAACATGAGCAAAATTCGGTTAATATAGGGCGAATTTTTTTTTTCATATTCGTTCATAGGAAGTTGTTTTACACCTATTACACACATTTTTTTTTTGATTTTCTGATAATCGTAACGCCCTATATTAACCCAAAATTCACCATTGGAATCTGAGACATGTCCAAAGAGAAGTGCATGAGGGATACACGATAACATCACAAACTGTTGAAAGAACTTTGACAACCCCCACCTCCAAAAAATAATCAATTTATTTATTTAAATAATCTAATCAATTCAAAATAGAATTCAAACGAAAATGAAATGAAAAATCAGACTTCACAAAAAACGTTCCACTTTTAATATGTCTGTATTGCAACAAGATTTTTTTCTACATGTAACCCAACTGAACTTTACAAGGAGGAACTATTTGCTATAACAAGAAATGTGGTACATGTGAATCCCAAAACCTTGTTCTCGGTGATGTTTTAGTGCTAATTAATAAAAATGGTTGTCATTACATTCGTTATCAGGAAATTCTAATGTAATAAAAAAAAAAACTCATGTTGAGTGCTGGATGAAAGTGAAAGCAAATTAGTTACGTACACAGTTAATTTTCTAGTCATTTAATTTAAACAATTAGTCTGTGATCAATAATCAAATACAAGGAACAACGAATTGCTGACATTTTCGTCCAACTAAAGACTTGATTTAATTTAAAAACCATTTTTACAAAAAGTATTACTTTTTATATTCGTACATATCACTGTAGTCGAGGAAAATCTAATGTAGTGCTAAAACTAATTAATGGGTCTCCTACTTTGATTGTATGATGACCAAAGATCGCTGGCAACTGTAAAATATGCCATTGTAGTACATTTAACAGTGTTCATGATGAATTAATCAATGACACTCCGAAAAAAAATTCCTATAAACTTCAATACTGTGCATGAAGCCCAACGAAAAGCGCGCCACTTTTGGATTATTTAATTATAAGAGGAAAACCACTTGTGGGAGTTTTTTTAACAATTAAGAATAGACACAATTAAGAATATTTTCTAACCAATTACTTTTCGAAAGAGCATTATCTTTTATATTCCATATATATCACTGTAGTCGAGGGAAAATACGATCTCATAAACTTACCAATAAAATGCCCGTTCCTATAGAATATCGGAATGAAATGTCAACAACATTCAAAGTCCGAAGTCAAAAGTTAGGTATATTTCTTTTTACTTAGTTTTAACTTACTGAATGAAAGATGAAACGATCATGACGCTCATCAGAGTATTTGCGTAGTTAAAATAATGTTGGCGATATATCAAACCACTAATTAAATAAATTTTAGAATACTTAGACACGTGAATACACAAACAGAAAATATTAGCTGGTCCTTTTCTAAGGGGAAACAACTCTTGTATGCTTCTCAATACCACAAAAATAACATGGAAGTAGCAATTAGGTTGCGAGGCGATAGTGTCTTTTTAATTAAGGGCATTATACAATATTGGTCAGTGCCATATTAAGACATGGGCACACCGGACAGTTGCCCATGGGGCCTTGCAGGTCTGAGTTTCGAATTCTGGTCTATATATGTTGTTACATACTGTCAATAAATAACTTCTATAAGGCCCTGCTGTTAAGACAGCCCCTATATTGGTGTTGATAAATTACTCTTGAGGTATATTATAGACAGCTGTTCTTCAATAAAGCCATATAACATGCTTATTTTAATTCATATATAAAATAACTTCAATTCAGTCACTGGAGTTAGCAATGTTAACCGGTTACTACGGAGGTAGGACAGTGGAAACTTTTGCCAAATGTCTGTAAGACAGCGATGAAGATGATAGCGACTGCATTACCGTATGCTCTGACTTCAAATGTCACCGAGTTTCATGAAATAGTTAGCCACATATTTTAACTGAAATTAAGTATAGCCTTTTGCTACAAGACTAAGCCACCAGTATGGTGTCTTCTCCCGCTTCTTATCTTTTCTGTCTCTGACAAAGAAACAAGTTTCAAAACTTGTCTTTACTCTTCCGGTGCAACCACTTTTAAAAAATTTCCTATCGTTATTTTTGGTGGTACTTTTGAAGAAAGTTTAAACAGCACAGCTCTATTAATTTTCTTTTTCTATCTCATACATTTGTAAAGAAAGATTATTAAAGCAATGAGATATTATGAGATATTTCAGATATTATGATATAGACATCAAGATATTTGATAGTACTTTTAAATTGGGTAGGAGACTACATTATCCAATGTGTACTTCCTTTTAAAGATTGTAGGTTGTTGATTATAGATAGATTTGGCTGCTATCTTTAGCTTTCAAAAGACGGCAGAGAAACTCCTCGTTGGCCCGCGGCAATATCTACAATACATGATGATATCAGGCAACAAATATAGAATTTTTTTAATATGGTGCAAAAAACGCAATTAAGTCAATAGTTTTACTGCTTTTTTAATAATCAATTTATTAATAAGGAAGCTACAGGTTGACCACAGAACAAGAATATATATTGTAACCTAAGTGTGGACAACAAGAAAGAGGAATAATAATGATCTTTAATAGCCGGATTGTGTCTCAAGAAATCTAAGCATTTAATCAAATCAAGATAGATCGAAATAAACAGTAAAACTTAATTGTCTCTGACAATACCAATTACAAATAATAAAAACCAAATATCTTAAATGAGATATGGAAAAAAATGAAGGAGCAATTATTAGGTTCTACCGAGATTTGAACTCGGATCGCTGGATTCAGAGTCCAGAGTGCTAACCATTACACCATAGAACCTTCCCCAGTACCCACCATGCAAATATTACTTTATAAACTAAATCAAGAAAGATTTTTTTGTTTTGGTTTTTAAATATATTTGCCATTGTATTCTAAGACGTTTTTTAAACAAACATCATCTCGTCGAAGTTTTTAGGACACTGTGACAACATTTTTCTTTGGTAATTGTCAACTCAAAATGAGTGTGTTTTAATTGCCTATCGCATAGAGGACTTAGCGGTTTCGTATATTCCTTCTGTTCCTTTTTATCTTATGTGTATCGATTGATAGATAATATTTACTCAATTATGATGGTATTTTTACTAAATATTTCTATATATGCCAAAATCCCAACGTTGTTGAGTTTACCTTTCGTTTCACGGAGGTTCGTAAAACAGTTATCAGTGGTATATTTGATTAGATTCTATAAGCGATATCTATTTCCTTGCAAATTATTTGTGTCTTTTGAAATATAAAACAAAGTATAGAGCTACATCTAAGTTTTCTGTTAAATTCTTTCGGAGTCGACTTTGGCCCGTTGTTTCTATTGACTGTGTACCTCACCGTGAAATCTATAGTTATCCAATGTAACAAATCATTCATTAATACATATTACGGTAGAAGAATTATTAGTATAATTCAGCTCGTTGCAGCATGTGATCGAGCGTTACTTTCTTAAAATTCTTAGTTTATGGAAGGAAATCGAAGACATAACTGACATTTTTTAACTTAAGGAAACAAATTTGATTGTTACACTTTAAGTAAACTTAACTATAGGTCGAAATCGAAGACATAATCGAATAAATATGAAGATTTATAAATTAATGCATCTGTGCCGTATGAATATGTCCCTCGTTTGAGAAACAGATAGGGTTTATTTACATTTGTGAAGAAAAAAATATACCCTTCCCCCACCCCTAACCCTAGCCCTAAAATAGATTGAAATGCAATAGATCGATACTAGGGTCATAATTATGGGTGACAATTTCATATCACACCGCTAGAAAAAACTGCCGTTCAAACCGAAAAGATCCAATATGTGATTTTTGTCATAAGTATTCAAAAGTACAACAGTTTGAAAATATTCTTGTGGTTATTTCAGAAAATTCTAGTGGTCGAAAAGAATGTTGTTTACCTCAATGGACGTCAGTAATTGGTTGAAATTGCTGAAATTGAAGCAAAAAAACAACAAATATCTTACAAACTATAGAATTTTCTCAATAAAGCAAAGAGAAAAAGATGTTTTATAAACACATTCTACCAGTATACGAAGTTAAATTTTTTTAGTTACCTAGAAATTATGTTAAAAACTGCCGTTCAAACCGAAAAGATCCCATATATTTTGTCTAGACTTTACCGACAGAAAGTTAAAAGCAGTTAAAATTGTGTAATTTTAGCCAATCGGAGGCCTCCATTGCAGACATACCAGAAGTCAACTGTCTGTTGCCATGGAAATCATAAGACAACGAAGCTGAAATCTTTACGTGGACTGTCGACCAGGGCCGGATTTCATTGGAGGTCGAAGGGGGCAATTGCCCCGGGCTCCCCATAGATATTAGGCCTCCCTGCTATGGAGAATATGTAGCATTCAATACAGGAGGGCCCCACTTCCCAGCAATCTTGCATGCAAATGCACTCTTTCAATAAACAAATATATCTTGAAAAATGTAATAGATCCTCATTTTCGCTAAATAACCATAGTTTTAACCACATCAGTGCCATCAATTCATTCAATTAAAAAGCAGCTACAATTCCCTTGGGAATTAATTTTAGCTGCTTTTAGGACGTCAGACAAAATGAAAACAATGAAACACTCATAAAAATGTATTTGTGTATGTGTGTGTGTGTGTGAGAGAGAGAGAGAGAGTATGAATTTATCTGAAGATAGGATAAGGAGATTGACCGAAAGAAATTATTTATTGTCTCTAGTTCAAATTCCTTTCAACACATGACTGAGCAGTGACCTTGGATTGACCACTTGCAATTAAAGATGCACACATGCACACACAAACATGAATATGCACACACATATATTGCCATTATAAACTTCATTATTTCAGTGAGGCATTGAAAACTGGTCTTATTTTATGAAAGAGAAAGTGAATAATGAATATGTTCCAAAATTTAAATTTTAAATTTAGCTTTAGTTATAAAATTACATCTCCCACCAGTTCAAAGTATTTTTTCAGTTTTAGACTTATTACTTTTATGCTCACATGTTTTTCATTAAATTGAATCATTTTCATTCTTTTTTTTTTTTTTTCAATATTTTTCATCATTTTAAGGCGGTGAGCTGGCAGAAATGTTAGCACACCAGGTGGAATGCTTAGCAGTATTTTGTCTGTCTTTACGTTCTGAGTTCAAGTTCCACTGAGGTCAACTTTGCCTTTCATCCTTTTGGGGTTGATAAATTAAGTACCAGTTACATACTGGGGTCGATCTAATCGACTGGCCCCCTCCTCACAAAATTTCGGGCTTTGTGTTTAGAGTAGAAAAAAATATTTTTCATCATTTTGTCAAATACTTGAAATAACTATAGAGGAGTGGGGGCAAAATGAGTAAAATTTTAATTTCTTCTTATTTTTTCAATATCTGTTTGGAATCATTACACTGCAAATATTGCCTCACTATTTTGTACTTTTACATCACCTTTAGGAGTAAACATTGGCCACCATAGTTGTTGTTGCAGTTGAGACAGTTTGAAACAGTAGAGGTAACAGGTACTTCTTTCAAGAAAAGTTTCCTCAACTTTGACCCAATTATAATTGAGGTTGCTAATAAAATATCTAGATGATTTTTGGTGTTTAATAATCAATATTCTTTTGTCTGTTGGATTTCAAGTCAATTTTTTCCCATAATAATGTCTATAATTTGATAACTTTCAATTTTCAAAATCTGATGTCTAAACTGGGGCAAAATGAGTAATGAATAATATCAATTATTTATTTTCTTTAACTGATGTGTAAATATATCAGAAAGAGAACCACTCCTGCAGATTGTGAAGAAGCTACAGGGAATATTTTATGTTGAGTTTTTAGATTTAGTTAAGTTTCATTAATTTCACGTCGTGCCATTTTTCCATGATATTCTTGGTGTTTAACAATCAATATTCTTTTCTCTGTTGGATTGCACATCAATTTTTTCATATATTAATGTCCAATTTGATCATTCTCAGTTTTCGAAAAATTTATATCTCAATTGGGACAAAGTGAGTAATGACTAATTTCAATAATCTCTTCTCTTTAATCCTTTTATTACCAACCTGGCTGAAACTGGCTTTGGCTCTGAGTACAAATGTCTTGTTTTCATAAGTTTTGAATCAAAATCTTCCACCAAACCTTAGTCACAATTTATGTTCCTAACACTAACTGAATAATAATTAAGTTATTTTACTAAATTCTTTGTTATACTTAAAGTAATTGAAAGAAAATAAATGCAGTAATGAATGGGTTAACTGCATGGTGCATAAATGTATCAGGAAGAGAGCCAGATAGAATTCTGCTTTAAGCACCCCTTATAACCCCTCATAATTTTTTTTATTCCTTGGAATTTTCAGAAAATTTTTGCAAAATTCTACACACATCTGACTATGAAAAAGCCCCACCAAAATTTTTGTGTGTGATATAAGGACTTTTTAGCTGTTATTTTTAACACATCTCATGACCACCTGATATCCTCCTTGTTTCTTTGTCACTCTGATGTAGTGTTGCTTTCAATATCTTTCTCCCCCTAAACACATTAAATGGTCTCTTTTTTTTTTTCATAGTTGTATGAATTCTCATGTGTAGAACATAAATTTTCAAAAATGTTTTGAAAATTTCAAAAATTAAAAAAAGTTATGAGGTGTTATATGGGGTGCTTAAACCAGAATTCTGTTGAGAGCCACTCCAACAGATCATGAAGAAGCTATAGAGAATATTTTATGTTGAGTTTTTTGATTTAGCCAAGTTTCATTAATTTCATATCATGCCATTTTTCCATGATTCCCTTTCATTTGACCAAAATATTAAAATTTTTGTTGAATATCTGATCTTTCTGGTGTCTAAGAATGGATATTGATGTGTATGAGTTTTTTAAATTTAATTCTGGAGAATTGAAAAAGAAAATTTCCCTTACTTTGGCTTACTCATTTTGCACCATCTAAATTTGTCTTTTACATGCTCGAAGGGAATGCAGATAATTTTCTGAAATAGTGTTCTGAATATGTTATAGTGTTTTAATGCATTTAGAGAAAGCCATTTGCTTAGCTGATATAGTTTTTGTTAAGTAGTGAACATTTATAAAAATATTTTTTTTCTCAATCAAAAATGCAGTAAATATTACTTATTGTGACCCACCACACATTACTGAAAACTGGAAAAGTAGACTTTTAGATGGCTGGGTTCCAGCAAAGTCTACCCACCACACTTTTCGGTTCATCATCACTACCTCAAGGTCTTTGATACATTCCAGGCTGGTGTTTACAATCAAGTTGACAATGTAAGTGTGACAATATTTTTCTCTGCTTACATCACAATGAAGTGGGTTCCACAAGACTAATTTGGATGCTTGCATTTCGGGGTGGAGCACACAGTGATCAGATAGCTGCAGTCATCTTTGCTTGATCTTTTTGCTAACTTTGATAGGTCTCCTTAAAAACATTCATTTGTCATATGTTGCTGCCATTTCACATTTAGAGCCATTTGCAGCATCCTTGTGTAGCATCTATTTAGCATGTTTGATAATTTCTTTGTTAGTATCCATGTTTTACCACCATATAATAATACTGATTCAACAGTTGCAATGAACAGCTTGATTTTGATTTGCTGGAGCAATTTGGTGTTCCAGATTTTCTTTAGTTTGTGATAGGCTATCCATGTTTGTGCCTTCCTGATCTTGATGTCTGCTTCGAAATTGCTTGCCCAACTACCTAAGTACTTGAAGTATTCAGCAACATTCAATTTGGAACCATTCAGAGCAAACAGTTCAGTATCACTTGGTTGTTTGAAAGACATGTATTCCATTTTCTTGACATTTCTGTGCAGTCCTATCTTAGCAGCTGATGTTTCTACTCTGCTGAACAGTTGTTGAGCTTGATCTGTTAGATATGATCTATTAGATATAAGTGCTGTATCATCTGTGAAGTCCAGGTTTGTGGTACTCTCCATTATTTTTGCCAGTCTCTGATGAAACCAAGGTCTTCATCACTGTTGTCTATGGGATTATACATTGCATAATCCAATACAATTGCAAACAGGTAAGGTACAAGTGTATCTCCTTGTAGCATCCCAGCTAGTATTTGAAAGAATTCAGAGTACCAAGAATAGACTGAAAGAGACAAGCTGCTGACCCTGATGAAATTCCCCCTGTAGTTATCAAGAGGTGCAAACTGGATGAAATAACACTGGATTTTGTGAATAAGCTCTTGTAGAACCAAGAAAGTCCAGATAAGTGGTCTGAGATTGACTTGATATACTTTTCTTTTTCATAACTTTCTCTCATTTTATCATATTCTACATTCTGAAACATTTGTAACTCCCTCTTCCTTCCTTCATTGTACTTCTCATAATGAAGGAAAAGTCAAACACTGAAAGTTGATGTGTGAGAGAAAAAATTAAATTTTGAAAAGTGTGTCTATAAAGCGACATTTTCAATTGTTTATTTAAACTTTCTCTACTAACTTGTCAAATACAATTACATGCAAAAGATGGGCTTTGAGATTTAAATTTGCTAATTTTCCAAGGGGCCCACCAAATTTGAAGTCCTTCAGCTCCCCACCTCATGTATTAAATCTGACCCGGTAAGGAATAAATGATACCAGTAAGTTCATTCTTTGGCTTGTTATATATATATATATATATATATATATTAGAAAAGCTTAGAGAATTACTAAATACAGTTTTTGAAGTGTACAGGTGACTTTTTTTTTTAGATAAAACAAAAATTAATGTTATGAAATCCATTATGAGGGTGTTACTAACCTTTTTGGCGAGGAAGTTTTTTTCTAGTGTGCAAGCACTTTTGTTTAACCCTTTATATATATATATATATCTATATATATAAAACTCTAGTTGTGTGAGTGTCTGTCCCCTTCGATTTAGATTCCTAACTCCTCCCACATTTTGCGGTGCAGTTTAACCAAATTCGGGTATCTTATAGTCGTGATTAATATCGAGCCCGTCTGGCTATTAGCGCGCGTCTACGATGAGTCTACGATTTTAAAAATAATTTAACATCATTTTTTATTCCATTTTAATGCATAATTTTTCGTGTGTCGATGACGGCGGAGTTGGTGTCCACGCTCAAACACCTGCACCTGTGTTTGCTTCTCCCCCTTCTTCCCTCCCCCGTGAAGCTGTGGGGAAGGGAGTTTAAGGAAATCAACGTCGTAATGCGTTGTCAAGGAGACCAGCGTTCTTTTAGAACAACGACTTCATGGCTTGAAGACACCAAAACAGAAATGGCTAAGAAAGCCCGAATTGGCATCTATAAGGGAAGTAAGTCTCTAAAAATGCTTATATAGTTATTTCCCTTACAAACCCGAGCAATGCCGGGCGATACTGCTAGTATATATATATATATATATATATATATATATATATATATATATACACTTTTATACACTTTACTACTTATTTATTTTTATCCCATTTTTAAATCATTATCATCATTATCACTGTCATCAACATTGTCTTCTTCATCATCTCAATAGCAACAATAATGACAACAACTGCTGTCAAATGAAACTAAAGTAAACACATTCATGTACATTATATTAAGGCTATGCATTAGAAGAAAATATTTCATTTTAGTATTTTAATCACTTAGGTAACAATACTATATATCAGTAAAATCACATAATGTTTTAGCATTTAAGCTGTGTATTTTTATATTTGGTTTTGAAAGAGAATCAAAATTTATAGCAAAGAGTGCACCATTTTTATTTACTGCAGAGAAACTTTTGGTTTGAGGCATTACCATAAAAGTTGATGGTGTTGATATACAGAAAAAAAATGGTAGAGAAGGATTTACTTGCTGGATCTGGGAGGGAAAAGAATTGCCCATGGTTTTCACAGTCTCTCCTAGATGGTGAGTTTAATGCAATTAATGTTCCTTTTAAATCTTTGTACATTAATACCTGCAAGAAATGAACAGAGAAATGATTCCAGAGGACCAACATTGGAAAGAGGGAGGACTGGGCATAGTGAATAGTGTGAAGTCTGGGATGTTAAGCATAATAAGGGTGATGAGAAGAGAAGAGATAAATGGATAGAGAATGCTGAATGTGAGTGGCATGAACCCAACCGACCAACTCTGAGGTGCAAAAGCCTTCATTGTAATGGTAGAAAAGGTAGAGACAGAAGACAACACCCTTGTGGGCCAGAGACTTCGAATGAGTTTGTGAGTGACTGTGTGTCAATCAGTTGAGTTGCCCTTTACTTGGTGTGGTTCTGTGTAGCAACAGCATCCCAAATCTGAGAACAATACTCAGGCTTCAGTTGAGCTTAGTAGAGTGCCAATGATTGGAAGGGTATGGAATACCTTCTGATTTTGAAGAGGAAAGCTGGTTATTTGAGTGCACTCCTAGCTATGTTAAGGCTTTGCTTTCACCAGGAGAGATCTTCAGTGATAGTGAGCAGTGGCGGGTTGCCAGCTTGCCTGATGGTAAGTGGGCCCCTGCACAATTAAGAATCCATATATGGGGGCCCATTCCCTCAAGTTTGAAAAGTTTTAATTCACTCCTGGAAGAATGCATAAATTATTTCAGCCTGGCTGTGTTTGAAGACAGTTGAAAAGAATACTTTTAACAAAAAAAAAAAAAAATTTAAATGATAGCATTGTAGATGCAGGTGGGCCTCCTTAGTCTCCTAGCAACCAATATTTTTAGACCCAGCCCACCACTGATAGTGGGAGCCATTGTTTGGAGTTAGTGGTGCTCATGATTAAGGGATATAGTTTGATGATGTTTTCTTGATATGAACTGCATTAGTGATTTCTTGCTGCTGAAAGAGACAAGAATGATATATCCCCAGTGGACAATGCTTTCAAAGTCTCTGCTCATGATGTCTTTGCAGGTTTGGTGTGTGGATAAGCATTGTTGAGGAATGTTTGTGGGGAACAGCAATGTCATCCATGTAAGAGTAGGCATTGTTGGATATAGGGATAAGTAAGTCATTAATATATAGAGAGAGTAAGGAACAAAAACTTGATCTGGACATGCTGGAGTTGGTGAAATGACAGACAAAAAGTGCTTCATCAACACATCTGATAGGAACTGTAAATTTCTGGTGTATTGGGGATATTGGTGGTTACTAGATATTGATGGCTTGTTCAAAAATGTCACACATTTCTGTATTTTTGAGTGGTGGGAGCCTTATCTGAGGTCCTTTTTAAAGGTGGGAATCGCAATGAAGGAAGGAATGCTAACATAATTTACTGTATAAGCCATTCTCTTTCGGAACTAAACTAAATATTTCAAATATGTCATTTTCTAGCAGGTAAATATTAAATTTATGTCAAATAGTAAATAGTGGAATTGTATTCATTTTATTTACTGCCCTTTCTAAGTAATTCATTGTTAATGGTCATTCAAATATGGCATTTGTGTTCCTGGTTTCAATCCAGCTAAAGTTGAAGTGCAGAGTGAAAATTTTTTTTGTAGTATTCCCCAAATGGTGTAATACTTATAAACTTGGAACATTTCTCAGTTTGGAAAGTTCCATGCAAGCACTTACACTTGGATTCAAATTCTCTAGTGACCTCCACCAGGCATAGCTATCTGGTTAAGAAGCTCTCTTTGCATCCATGAGGGTTTGGGTTCAGTTCCACTGTGGGTTAGTGTCTTCTACTACAGCCCCAGTCCAACCAATGCCTTGTGAATGTATTTAGTTGTTGGAAACTGAGTGGAAGCCCATTGTATATATATATATATATATATAGAGGTAAACAGTAAAAATATTACAGACATGGACAAGAACATGAACACCACAGAGACGACACAAGAACCACAGGACGGACATTCGAAGCCCTCAGTCATCAGTCAAGAACCAGATCATCTTAGCAATTTCGGCTGATTAATCTTGAGATTGCTCCAATATGGCCAGCCAGCCAAGGGAAATCTAAGCCAAGCGCATTAGATCCCCTGGAAGAAAGCTTCGAATGTATACAACGCGAGGACGGAAAACGAACGAAGTACATAAACAAAAATACAGAATACGTGACACCAATAAGAATACAAAAACGTAAAAACAATAACGGTAAAAATAAAAATAAAAAATAAAATATATATATATATATATATATGTAGTGACGTCTGGAACCAGGCGTCATTACAAGGTTTTTTTTTTGTGCATGCTCATTTATATTGTGATTACATTTTTTTTTTTGAGTTGTCATATTTTGTGCCACATCTTGTGGGTGATCGGTAGCCATCTTGTTCTGGCGCCACTACAATCTTTCTATTTTCATGCTTCCACACTCGAGGGGGAGCCTCGTAGTGATGCCTGGTTCCAGACGCTATTTTGGGATTTTCATCCACACATGCACAAGGATTAGTGTCTTCCGGAAGGCCTGCCAGAAGTCCTTTATGCGCATGTGCAGTCATCAGCAGCTACTAGGCTTGACCGCTATTCTCTCTCTTCGCTCCTCCCGCCGACCAAACTAGACACAACCAAACAAGCTCTGTGTGTAGGCGATCCACGACTTAGGCGAATCTGTGAAGAATGCCTTCACAATTGTGATTAAACTGACTCTGCTGCCCCCCCCCCCCCCCCCGGCATCCAGGCTATCGATGTCCAGAGATGAAATGCTTATTTCAACGAAAATAAATTATTATTGTTATTTGTTCAGAGATTCTTGTTCCCGCTATTTTCCTTTCTACAACTATGTAAGGAATTGTGAGGCACCCAACCAGTGCCAATCTCACTTCCTACACATATCTTTATATATAAAAGAGAGGTTGTGTGCTGTCTGTCTCCTACGATTTAGATTCCTAATGAGCCCTTCTGGGTATTAGCGCGCGTCTACGATTTAAAAAAAAATTTACCATCAATTTCCCCCATTTTTAATGAATTTTTGGCATATATAAGGGAAGTAACTCTCTAAAAATTTATTATTAAATCTCAGAACGTAAAAAGCTACAGTAACACCCCCCCTTTGTGGTTAGCCATATTGAGATGGCTATTATACTTTACATCTCTAAAAATGCTTATATAGTTATTTCCCTTACAAACCTGAACAACGCCGGGCGATACATTTTTAGAGATGTAAAGTATAATAGCCATCTCAATATGGCTAACCACAAACTTACAGTAACTTTTTACGTTCTGAGATTTAATAATAAATTTTTAGAGAGTTACTTCCCTTATATATGCCAAAAATACATTAAAAATGGGAAAAATTGATGGTAAATTTTTTTTAAATCGTAGACTGATCGTAGACGCGTGCGCTAATACCCAGAAGGGCTCGATATGAATCACGACTATAAGATACCCAGTTTTGGTTAAACTGCACAGCAAAATGTGAGAGTAGTTAGGAATCTAAATCGTAGGAGACAGACAGCACACAACCTCTAGTATATATATATATATATATATATATATATACTAGCAGTATCGCCCGGCGTTGCTCGGGTTTGTAAGGGAAATAACTATATAAGCATTTTTAGAGAGCTACTTCCCTTATATAATAGCAAAAAAATGCATTAAAAATGGAAAATAATGATGGTAAATTTTTTTTTAAATCGTAGACTCATCGTAGACATTTTTAGAGAGTTACTTCCTTTATATAATAGCAAAAAAAATGCATTAAAAATGGAAAAATTCATGGTAAATTTTTTTTTAAATCATAGACTCATTGTAGACGCGCGCTAATACCCAGAAAGGCTCGATATGAATCACGACTATAAGATACTCGCTTTTGGTTAAACTGCACCGCAAAATGTGGGAGTAGTTAGGAATCTAAATCGTAGGAGACAGACACCACACAACTTCAGTTTTATATATATAGATATATGTGTGTGTGTGTGTATGTATATGTATATGTATATATATATATATATATATGCATGTATGTGTGTGTGTGTGTATATATATATATATATATATATATATATATATATATTGCTTTTAAGTGGCACCTGCACTGACAGGGTCACCAAGTACTTGCAAGAGAAAAAAAAAGAGGGGATGGGGGAATTGGAGGAGGTGATGTTGTGTCAGATGATGAAAGGTGTCTTGCCGTAGAAACAGGTGTTGCCATAGAGGAAGTACAAGGTTACCTGGCTGGAGAAAGAGAGAGAGAGAGAGATCAGGAATGAAAACAGAAACAGGTGCACTAACGCAAAGGAAATACATGGTTACCCAACCTGAGGGAAGTGCAGGAGGAAAGATAGAGAGTGGGAGACAGCAAGACAGAGATGGTGGAAAAATGCTGGGCATACTCACAATGGATGGGGATCAGAGTATAAATGGGATGGTTGAGTAAAGGAAGAGAGAGATATGGATGGTGGCAAGTGCCAGGGCATACCCTTGAGGTTCGAACGCCATAATATAAGTGGCAGTATATTACAAAGGATGTGTGATTAAAGAGTGTGGAGGGGAGAGGAGTGAGTGGTGAAAATCTGGGTATATATATTGAGTCAGGGGGCTACCAGATAGCAATGATACAGAGGAACAGGGCTGTAAGAACAGGATTGGGGAGTGAGAGCTAGGCATAGTTTATGAAGGAGGAAATGTGAGAAAGAGATGTGAAGATATAGATTGGTTTGTTGGGGTAGGGTGAGTGAAAAGTTTTCTTGTTACTTGTGGGTGGAACACACAGGTCTGGTGGCATGATATGGTGGCATAGGGCCAAGAGGACAGAACTGGGGAGTGGGAGGTAAGCATAGTACATGAAGCAGAAATGTAAGGAAGAGAATAAATGTAGAGACATAATTTGGTTTGTTGTAGTAGAGTGTGTGAGAAGTTTACTTTTTAAGTGTAGGTGAGACACAGTGCTTCTAGAACTCAGTTTCACTGACATGGGTGCGTCTTCTCTATAACTTTATATCGCCAGACATCTCAGTCCATTATCATATAATTCATGAGGCCCAACATCCTGAGATCAGTCCTTATCTCTTCATTCCACATCTTCCTGGGTCTCCCTCTTCTGCACATACCATCCACTTTCAGTGATTGGCACTTCTTTATGCAGTGCCAAAACTCACCTAACCTCTGCCTGTGCCACATAAAAAGCACTAAGTCCATTCTGCTGAGTGGTTGGTGTTAGGAAGGGCATCCAGCTGTAAAAATCCTGCCAAAACAGTCACAGAAGCCTGGTACAGGCTTCTGTCTGCCTGGCTCTTGTGAAAACGTCCCACCCATACTAGCATAGACGGCAGATGTTAAACGATGATGACAATGATATATGTTTTCTGTGATGATTTGAGACAATTCTGTAAATAATAATATTTTATAAGCTTAAAGCTTATAAGCAATCACTGTATATTGACTAAAGAAAATAATCTCATATTGGAGCATATAAGCCCTTGACAGAAAACCCACTTTTTTCTATTGAGGGCTTATATGTCTCAATGTTAGACTATTTTCTTTAGTCAATACACCGTGGTTGCTTATAAGCCTTAAGCTTATAAAATATTAATATTATTTACAGAATATATATACACACAGACACACACACACACATATATATATATATATATATTTGTCAATTAAAGTTACCAACAATAGTGTAGAGAAAGATCATTTTCAAAACTGAAAATGATTAAAAATGAACTTAGGAGCACAATGAGTCTGTAGCAGACGCTTAGTGAAATTCTCTCTCTCTCTCTTTTATATATAACATAAATACGGATGTAGCAGATAACAACTAACCTTTGGCTGTTTGGACCCTGTTGTGTCCACTACTCTGATTGGTTGGTATTGGCGCAATTTGTCTCTTGCTCTATTACGTGCCAATGTGCAACCCAACCAATCTCAGCCTTCTGACAAGGTCCTGTGACACAGTCTTCTAAATTCCCTGTTGGAGCCTCCTAATTCCTATAAAAGCTAGTTAAAAAACCATATTTTGTCTTTGGTTCTAAACCATCTAAGGTCTAACCACTGACCACAGAGCACACAGCCAGTTCTAGTGACTACACCAGCAATAACTTGGAGAAACATCAACACTTCGTTCAGCAACATTCAGGACCTCCATCTCCATTGCCTTCATCTTAACGTCGTCAGCAACATCTCTACATACACAGCAACATTCGCTCAGGTTTAACTCCTCACTGTTTGTGAATTACTTCACTGTGGTTAACAGAAAGTACTACCTGTGAGATCTCCTGTATCAAGTGACCGACAGCAGCATTGTAGCCACAACTGCTTACACGACACATGCTTCAACTGGCTCTGCTTTTACGTCTCAACTTCTTGTTACAGCTCTTCAACTACTGTGTACCTTACTATGAACTGGTATTTATCTTCATTGTGTCTGAACTTCTTCTAGTGTTCTGTTATAGACTCTTTCTATGCTCTGTATTTTATCTCACACGCATACACCCTTGTTTGTACACACACACATTATGTATGCATGACGGCCTGTATATTGTTATTATTATTATTATATATGTACTTATGTCACACACACAGACACACACTCTGCTAACACATAAATAAAACCTTTCTCTTAATATTCTATGGTTGTATTGTCTTTCTTTTCCTTCTGGCACTTGTACTCATTTATCCATTTTTGGCTTTTATTGTAAGCGATCGTGCGGTGTATTAAAGGAGTCATTCATTCGTTACCTCTCCTTTCGCTCGGTCATTCTACAAGTCAAAACAGATTGAACAAACTCCTAGTAATCAACATATTTGCTAATGCTAAAGCTAGAAAATGTAAATTTTAAATTGCAGTTAAATTGTTAGTTAAAATTTCATTTCAATATTTATATATATATATTCTTTATTCAAAGGTCCCTTATAATATTCCTTGATATTATCACAATATTATCAGAATCAACATTCCCATTTTATTTAGTGCAAAGCATTGCATCATTTCATGCCATCCACAATTAGTGAGATCTATTTTCTGGTAAGTTCACTGTCATCAATTTACCATAGGGAAAGTCCACCATAAGGAATGTTCACTGTGAGCAAAGTGATCGTCATTACTTTCGTTTTTTCCTCAATAAAATAGTTTTTAATTATTAATGGTGAGATACAATTGATATATTTTCTAAGTAAACTTTCCCCACAGTGAATTGATGGCAGTGAACTTTCTTCATGGTGAATTGATGGCGGTGAACACTTCTGCGATGAATTGATGGCAATGAACTTAACAATAATTGGTGAGATCAATGCACTTGGTGAACATTTTGAACTTTTACACATTGATATATATATAGGGAGGAGGTGACAAGTGAGTTCCAACCTATCATAGTTTGGAAGATGAAGGAGTGGACTGGGAAAAGACTGGATTATGTGATAGTAATTGTATGTTGATATGTGAACATTTCTTAATCAACCAAATGTTATTAGAGTGAATGGTGTAGAATATTTGTGTGTAGAAGATGCATCAATAAACTATTATTACTATTTGTAGCTAGGCATGAAATGATAAAACGTGTGTGTGTGAGCATGTGTATCATTCAACTATGGTTGTAGTTGAATAATATTCTTAAGGCCACAATTTACTCACATGCAGCATATTTCAGAGCTTATCGCTAATTCAGTTCTTAACCAAATTGAAAACTATTAACATTTTTGAAGAGGACTGGTCCCTAGCTACATTTTGGCATAAACAAATTGAGATTTGGTCCAGTAGAAAAAAGTTTACTTTAAAATTTGTAGCAACATTATAGGAGAGTAAGTAATGCCACCAATCAAGTTTAGATGTAAATAACTTTTTTTATATTTTAAAAGCAAGATATATTTATCTTAGCTTCAATGATAGAAGAATGCAGGCCAAGTTTCATAGTTTTGGCTCTTGCAATAAAAATTTGCATCAAAAAAGTTGTGAGGTAAAATACCACATAAAAAAATATTAGGCAAAAAATTGGATTTAAGTATAATTAACTTTTTTATTTTAAAAACAAACTATATTTTAATTAAGCTTAAATGAGAGAGCTCAATTTGAAGAATTTCATGGTATCAATCTCATGAAATGAACTTTTAAACGAAAAAAGTTATGAGTGTTTGTTTCTCAAATTTGAGGGTGATAATATAGTTCTATACTTTTATGAAGATAGTTCTATAAGGGACTTTTAATATATGTCACTGGCATCATTGGGGTAAGGTATCAACGACACCGCTAATTCACACATTTGATACATTATTAATTAGCATAATAGGATAGCCTGGAAGAAACATGGATTACATGGAAAAATGCAAGCAAGAGCAATAATATTCTTAAGATTATAAAACTGGAAAAGTACAGGACAAGAAAATTTTTACTTAAAATATTGCAGCTAAGGATAAAATTTGAGTATTAAAAATTATTTGATTTTAATTTAGAAAATAACATTATAATTAAAAAAGGTACCATCATTTTGTTAAAATATTGACACACTAGAATACTTAAAAAATGAGAGCCAGAAGTACCAATATAGCTAAAGCTTTAAGCTAAGAAGAATAGTATAATGGTAGGCAAATCCATTATGTAAAAAATAGGCAAATGAGAAGACTTGGCAATAACTTAGGCAGTAAAAGCTAATATTTTTTAAATCTAAAAACATTATTTGAAATTTTATCCTTAGCTGCAATATTTTAAGTAAAAAATTTCTTGTTCTGTACTTTACCAGATGTAATAAGTTGTCCTGGACTTTTCAAAGTGAAATAATTTGTCCTGTACTTTTCCAGTTTTATAATCTTAAGAATATTATTTCTCTTGCTTGCATTTTTCCATGTAATACATACATATGTGTGTATGTGCGTTTGTATGGAAACAGGTGAGGGCTGGTGACAGGTGTAGAAAATTCACCTTAACAAATTTCTTCTGACCTATGCAAGCATGGAAAAGTGGGCATTAAGGTGATGATGATGGTATAAGTAGTTGATTTATATAATGCAGTTTAGATCCTTGAGTGATGCCATTTTAACTTCAGTAAAAGCAGAAGAATTTTAAATAGTTGGCAAGAAATTATTGGTAACATTCTGATCAGTTAAATGCCATAACCAGTAATATACTGCTTAATGTTATAAAAATATAACCACTCAATTTCTGTTTGAGAGGGTGTTTTTTTGTCTGATTTATGGACAGCTAACTGATAATTAATGTGCCCCTTTGTCCCAGGGTGTATTTAAAGAGGCCACCATGTGGTTTCTGTTTTATAGCTGCTTCTCCAGTCGGGTGCTTTATGTAGTTATGAAAAGAGTTGTATTATATTCTTCTTAGGTCAATATTACCAAGTGAAATTGTCAGTATGAAGCCATCAGAAACGTTCTGACTAGTTATGGGCTATAATCAGAAATATACTGTTCAACATAATGAAAATAATAACCACTTATAAATTTTCTGTAGCCAACTTGTATAGTGAAGGTTTATAATTTTATTCACAAAAGAACCATTTAATTTCTCTTTTTAGAGTGTGCATTTAAAAAAATTATGGATAACTAACTGACAAGGCATGGCTGTGTAGTAAGAAGCTTGCTTCCCAACCACATGTTACACAGATTTAGTCCCACTGTGTGGTGCTCTGGGCAAATGTCTTGTACTATAGCCTTGGGCTGACCAAAGTCTTGTGAGTTGGATTTGGTAGATGGAAACTGAAAGAAGCTTGTCACACACACACACACATGCACATGCGCGCACACACACATGCATGCGCACGCACACACACACACACACACACACACAACTAATTAGGGAGAGAGTCTGCTTAGACGAGATGCAATTTGGTTTTGAGCTCGGTAGAAGCACCACTGATATGACAACTGCAGGAGTAATACCTAGCCAAAGATAAATCCCTATCCTTGGCTTTTGTTGACTTGGAGAAAGCCTTTGATAGGATCCTCCGATCCCTTATCTGGTGGGCAATGTGGAAACTGGGGATTGACAAGTGGTTAATAAGAGCTGTACAGGGATGCTGTTAGTAAGGTAAGGGTTGGCAATGAGTACAGTGAAGAATTCCTGGGACAAGTAGGGGTTCACCAAGGATCAGCCCTCAGCCCTCTGTTAGTCATCATAGTCCTCCAGACAATAACAGAGGAATTCAAGACAGGTTGCCCCTGGGAACTCCTCTATGCTGATGATCTTACTCTCATAGCAGAATCACTATTAGAACTAGAGGAGAAATTTTAGTTGTGGATGCAAGGTTTCTAATCAAAGGGCCTTAGAGTTAACCTGACAAAAACCAAAGTCCTAGTAAGTAGGAAGGAAAGCACATCACAAACCTCTTCAGGTAGATGGCCCTGCTTGATCTGTAGAAAAGGTGTACCTAGTGTAAGCTATGGACATATAAGAGGTGCAGCAACATCAAAGGAAGGTTAACCGGCAAGATAGCTTTTGTGTGCAGCAGATGCATGGGCAATAAACACTGCAGATACTAGAAGTAGTTGATAGCTTCTGCTACTTAGGTGATCAAGTCTGTAGTGGGGGTGGATGCTCAGAGAGTGTTGCCACTAGAATAAGAATATCATGGGCAAAGTTCAGGAAGCTCCTCAGAGTGAAAGGTAGATTGTATGATGCATGTGTGCAAACTGCCATGCTACATGGCAGTGAAACATGGGCCATGACTGCTGAAGACATGCGTAAGCTTGAAAGAAATGAAGCTAGTATGATCCACTAGATGTGTAATGTCAGTGTGCACACAGAACAGAGTGTAAGCGCCCTGAGAGAAATGTTGGACATAAGCATCAAATGTGGTGTGCAAAAGAGATGACTGTGCTGGTATGATCATGTGCTGCATATGGATGAGGAAAGCTGTGTGAAGAAGTGTTACTCCCTAACAGTGGAAGGAACCCATGGAAGAGGTTAGACCCAGAAAGACATTTGATGAGGTGGTGAAGCATGACCTTTGAACATTGGGCCTCACAGAGGCAATGACAAAAGACCGAGACCTCTGGAGATATGCTATGATTGAGAAGACCAGGCAAGTAAAGTGAGATCACAGCCATAGCTTACACCAGTGTCGCATAACCAACCCACTTCAAAAGTACCTTTGAATCGTCAGATGATATGCCGTGCTTGAGGAGACCTATTGAGTCAAAATCAAATCAAATGGAAATTGTAGTTGTGGCCACTGCTAGTGCTGCCTGACTGATTCCTGTGCTGGTGGCATGCAATAAGCACCATTCATGCATGGGTTGTTGCCAATGTTGCCTGACTGGCTCCCCATGCTAGTGGCACATAAAAAGTACCATCCGAATATAGTCAATGCCAGTGCTGCCAACCTGACTGGCTCCTGTGCCGGTGGCATGTAAAAAGCACCATTCGAACATGGTCAATGCCAGTGCTGCCTAATGGCTCCCATGCTGGTGGCACATAAAAAGCACCCACTACACTCTCAGAGTGGTTAGCATTAAGAAAGGCATCCAGCTGTAGAAATATTACCAGATCAGACTGGAGCCTGCTGCGGCCTCCTGGCCTGCCAGTCCTCAGTCAAACGATCCAACACATGCCAGCATGGAAAACAGACGTTAAACAATGATGATGATGATTATATGAGGGGATGCTGAAAAGTTCCTGGCTTTGAGGGTATCTCAAGAGGCCTGGTTGGAGGTCCAACCTTCTGAGTTCTTTTATATGGCTTAGAAAAAAAATGAAGGACTGCTGCAATAAGTATGTGAATCTGAGAGGGGAATATGTTCAATAAAATCATAATTAACTGATCCTCCTATATTTTCTTTTACCTAAAATCAGAAAATTTTCAGCACCCCCTTGTATATCAGGGAGACTTAGAAACCAGGAGACTTGTATATCAGGGAGACTTAGAAACCAGGAGACTTGTATATCAGGGAGACTTAGAAACCATGATGCAGACCAATCATGAAGGTAAAGAGTGAGGCAGGAGGGGAGTGAGACCTGAACCCTGATGGAGGCTTATCTGTATGCTAAATCCATCACTGTACTTATTGGTTAACTCTCACCTTACTAACAGAACCTCTGTACACTCATCTACCTCTAGCCCACCATATCCACCACCATGTCACTCTCCATCTGACAGTAACTTTGACTGAGCCATAGATTTAGTCAGCAACTTTTATAAAGTTGTACCTTAAGAACTTCCAGCTACCTCTACATTATATGCCAAAACCACCTCTCTCTTTCTCATCAAATGCTTTAACCAGAATGTCTCTAAATCAATGACTGTTTAATGGACTTTTGAGCTTCCATAATTTCCTTTTCTAGACTGGTTTGCATTTCTATATCCATCTAGCTCTAACTCTGAAGTTGCTAACCACTAACTCAATGTTGACTCATTGGGAAAGGACTTTACATTTACAAGCATCTGTCTATCCCCAATTCTGGTGAGAATATAGTCAATCTGGCTTGAGTGCTCACCAGACTGATAAATGATTAGATGGTTGGCTAGTTTCCTGAAGTTAGTGCTGCAGACCAGCAAGTTATTTAAATTACAGAACTGTAGAAGTCTTGTTTTTTCCTCATTTCTAGTGCCAAATCTGAAACCTCCATGAACACCATAAAATCCATTTGAGTGTTGCCCAACATATTATTGAAGTCACCAGCTATGATGATATGGTCATTGTCCTGTATTGTCGAGGTGGTCTGCAGACGAGACTCAAAGTCCTGTTCATCAGGCTTTTCTCCATTTCTGTCAAATTCATTCACACAAGGCTTTAGGCAACTCAAGGCTATACTAGAAGACATTTGTCCAAGGTGCCCAAGCAGTGGATTGAACCAAAGACCACATAGTTAGGAAGCAAGGAAGTTTCTTATCCACGCTGCCACTCCCCTCCTCTCTCTCTCTCTCTCTCTCTCTATATATATATATATATATACATACACACACATATACATCTCTCTTTCTCCCTTGGGGTCGATTTGATTGACTAAAGGTGGTGCTCCAGCATGGCCACAGACAAATGACTGAAACGAATAAAAGAATACACACACACACACACATATATATGTATACATACACGCACATATTTAAAAAATTATATATATACACACACACACACATGTATATATACACACGCACATATATAAAGAATTTCTATATACACACACATATATATACACATGCACATATATAAAAAATTTTGTATCAAGCACTTTTGCATTGCACATCAATAATGTTTTTATAAAAAAGAGTAATACACTATTCAAACAAATTTAAACATGGTGAATTAAAAATATAGATAAAAAGTGAAGACTCATTGAAACTAATAAAAATGCATAGTGTTCAGAAAGTATAAACAAAACGTCTCACAGAAACTAAGTTAAATAACAAAGCATTTATATTACACTTTCTTAAAAAAAAAATTGTAAAAAATTAACAAAAAAAGATGCTTGTCAGAAGTGGGATTCGAACCCACGCCCACATACGTGGACCAGAATACTCATTGTTCTGGTTAAGGATATTATCCTTGAGTCTGGCGCCTTAGACCACTCGGCCATCCTGACAGCTGCTTTTGCGGATCGCAAAATTCTTATAAATACCATATTGTCGATTTTTCTTGTAACTTTGTTCATAGGTTAATGATTATATATTTTTTTATATATTCCGATATTGATTTCTATAACAAATACTGCCACTTTCTATAGACGGATTCCATTTTCTTCTACTCGTAGCTATTTTCATGATGAATTAGATTTCTAAAACACTCTTTTCGATATCCCTTACCGGCTTAGGCATTTTTAAAACTAATTATAACATCATACATGTTTTTGGTGAACGTAAATATAGTCAGAGATAAAAGATTAAACAACACAAGAGTATCAAATCTTGAAATAAGTCGGAAATAAAACCATTTGTTTTTGGTTGATATATTTTACCCAACAGTCTCAGAAATTGATACTAACAGTTATGAAAATTAATTAAGGAAATATAAAGATTGAAGCCAACAAATAATGTTTTAAGTTGCTTATGAACTAATAATACACATGAGTTGCATAAAATGTCAACATAATTTATGTATTATAATACGTATGCGAAAAATATCACGTTTTCGTATCTTAAAATAGAATAACGAGACGAACCATGTACATACACATATGTATATCTATATATATAATTAGTGTAATATGTATAATAATAATGGTGTGAAATATGAACGATGACAAATTTATCGGCTGCAGCACAATATTTTATAAATGAATTGTCGATTTTAATCGACAAAAGTTATGAAATGACTAAGGACCGCGAGTTTCGTCAAGGTATAGACGAAACTCTCGGCCATTAAGTCACTTTGTAATTACCGCTGATTAAAAATTAAAGTCGTATTTCTACTGTTTCCGAGTTTTCTTTGTTCTGTTTATTTTACCAAACCTATTTCGATGGATAGCTTCGTGATTTACGATTTTATTGAACATTTTCATTAGATATTCTATTTTTAATTTAATTATACAGTGAAGTGAAAGTAAATTACATTTGATTGCAGAGAAAATAAATTTTTTAATATGTACAGGAAAAAAGGAAGAGATTCCTTTTGATACTGCCTTTGATAGACTATTTAATACATTAACTGCCTTTATTTTTTTTTCTTCTTCAATGAAGATATAACTAGATACGAAATTTTACCATAAAAAATAAAAAAACAAAAATGCTTGTAGAATAACAACAATTATTGAAAAAAGATGTTAATTCTGAAGTTAAGGCTACAGTACAAAATGTTACTTTATTATCATCTGTTGCTTTCAGAATATATATGAATATATATATATACACGAGTTGAGAATATTTCTGGTTCATAGAATTTATATAATAAAAATTTCTTAGACTAAAACATTGGTGAAATTATGGCGATATCTTGTGATTTCGGAATATAAATGCAACATTAGTGGAAATGAAACCAACAACAATGGGGAAATCTACATTTTCCTTTTCAGTCTCACACTACTCTGGTTGAGTAGGCTTATCATCAAAGGCAGCTCCAGTCGTGACTATCCCGGAGATCTTGTATATTAGGGACAACACGATCAAATGTATATATTGTTTTTATTTGTGTGATTTGAGGAAGAGATGCCTGCTATTTCCAGCAAGCTAACCTACCCCCCATATATAAATATATATATATATATTCTTTTATGTTTCAGTCCAATGACTGTAGCCATGCCGGAGCACCGATATATATATACATACACACATCAGGGGATCCCTTTAAAATATATTTGATAATCCATATGATTTTCAGTGAACGCCAAAAAAAAAAAAAAGGCATTAGTGATATATCTTCGTTTTTCATTGTAATAATTATACGAAACTAAAGCCCTGAAGAATTTTTACTATAGTATCACCTTTGGAGATTTTTGAAAATACTTCCGCCTACTACAACATTCACCTCTACTTCGACTACTCCTCCAACTTGTTCGCACGTTGTTTTTTTTTTCTATTTGGTGGAGGCAACATCAACTCCCGCTTCTAGTTGCCATCCTGCCACCACATTTGTTAACATTGCACCAACTGCCACTCGTTTCTTCGGCAACCTGGAGCGGTCCTTATTACTTCTGCAAGTTGCATGCCAAACTAAATTCTTCCGATTCATCATCTTATTCTTTATCCGGTAGGTTATTTAGTAACTCATTCTGCATAAAATTTTTTGTTGGTTCCCCCTCCCCGTTTATGTATTTCACTGTGGTTGCCTCTTATTATTCAATTCAAATGACGCCACTTGATCGAATTATTCACTCGAATTATATATAAATATCTAAAAATTAGGGAATGGAGTAGATCCAGGGGAAAAATTCACCTTCTGCGCTGAATATCATTGTATCTCAAAGTATGCAGTATTATAGATCCATTTTCTGACTTACGGATTCTTAGACGATTATATATAGGCGGTCAGTTTCGGAGGTGGTGGTGGGGACTGTGCCAGGTCCGCCTATATATATATATGTGTGTGTGTGTGTGTCTAAGAAACTATAAGTCAGAAAAAATATGCACTCGTGTATTTGTCACTTGAGTGGGTATATTAATCGAAGTACACAATATCGGCTGTAATGGCTCTATAATACTGTGTACTTCGATATATATACATATATATATATATATCAGTGGTACCCAATAATGAATATTTTAAGAAGAGAGATTATACAATGAAAGAGAAAAATTGAAATTAAATTAGTATATTTGGCGTATAAAAGAAATGTCTCTTTACATTTTCCCTTGTTCGTTGTCATAGAATCTAGAATTCTCCTTGTGTACAATGAGTCGAATCGTTGTGGGGTTAGGTAAAAAAGAAAAAGTGGAGCATTGTAAAGTCTAGCTAAAATTAAGGGAATTTGAATGGAAATGGCATAAAGATACCTTTATAATCAGCTGGTGAAAAGGCATTTGAGATAATTGTATTAGTAATTAACAATATAATGTAATAAATTTACTTTCCACCCTATCCTGTTTTTGCTCCATTCGTACTGTTCTTTTAATTGGTTCTCTCCTTAAAAATTGTATGCAAGAAAAGTGAAAAATCGGTAAAAAAAAAAAAGTGGAGGAGGGCAGGAATGAAAGGGAATATTCGTTTAGAAATCGCCATAAATTTGATGAATAAATGTTTCGAACATTTCACTAGTGTAACCCTTATAAATATATCTTAAACCGTTTGGTCCGCAATCCTTTCAAGCTGGTAAAGAGTAATGGTTCTTAAATTGACATCGTTGAATTAAAAAAGAAAACTATGCTATATCTTTGGTCCAGTTCATGTGAATCTTCTAGATTATGCTAATTGTCAACATTCTCTCGAGTACTTTTTTTACCCATTCAAATATGTGTGTGTGTATATATATATATATATATATATATAAATTTTTTCTATTTTTCTATCGTCTCCATTCACATTTTCAATAACTGCATCGATCTATTTTTATCGATCTTTATCATTATGTAGACCTTCTTGTTTCGTCGTTTACCACAATTATGTTATGGACAAAGTAACGCTTCTACAAAGATTCATTAATGAAGAACAACCATTTTCGCTCGTTGACTTGTGTTTTAGTCAAGATCGCATTTATTAATTAATGTAAGCTGTGTCTTCCATCAGAAGGTAATTTTGGTCAAAAAGCGATTGTCTTTAGATTAGTATTTAAAGAAAATATTTAATAATGAAAGTGAAATCGATGGCATACTCGTGTCGTGGTAGTGAGTGGTGCCTTCGTTTTTGTAATACTTCATAATGTATTCCATTATCTCCTTTTATTTCTATTTTCTTTACCTTTATCACATCATGTCTTTCATGCAAACAAATTATAATATTAATTAGCTTCCTTGACCGATTAACATAATTTAACGATTAATTTACCTGTAATTTTTTTCATTTTTATGAGTAAAATTTTTTAAAATTCATGGAAAAAAAATACGTTATATTTTTGAAAAGAGATGTTGGCGGGATATCGGAATAAGCACCCCCCGCACTCAAACGATTTGTTTAATATATATATATATATATATATATATATATATATATATATATATATATATATATATATATATGTGTGTGTGTGTGTGTGTGTATATATATATATATATATATATATATCTTAGACAGATGAATCTAGACATATACAACTTGTGAATTTCAGTTGTTGAAAGCTTGTATGCAAGTTGGCATTGTCAAACAGCCAAGACAATCTAACATGAAAACTATTGAGTAATGATAATATAATGGCTTATTAATTTTATTCAATAACTACATTAGTTTTTCCCCCCATATATATTTGTATATTAATATAAATTGGCTTTGGTTTATATTTATGTGTTATTTTCTTTGTGTCAGAATAAATCTTATTTTCATCTCCTTGTTGCATATATTAAAAAAAAAATGAAATCATATAAATTAGTGAAGAATAGTTTGAAATTAGAACAAATTCGCCGGAGCTAATTAAGAATTGAAACTCTTCTCACTGTCAATTGTAGCGCTCTCTAAGCACTGTGGTGAGTAGATCAATGTTTCGAATTTTAATTAAGCTAGTTGCTTTGATATGCAAAGCCATTATGTTTTGCCCTCAACTGTCTGCTGCCTACCATTACCCAATATCGATTTATGACATCGAGTTGTCTTCCGTACTTCTTGTTGAATAAAATGTCAGCTATCCGATTATATCATTTTTGCATTGGGTGCCTTTTTTATTATATTTTTTTTTAAATCTTCCAACTCAGACCTATAATCAGACATTCTAGTCACGAATTGTTCGTCTTCTATATGCAGGATTATATTATACAATGTTTCCATTTTAAAATGATGGAGTGTTGTCTGAAGGAGATTTGGCTTCTATTTCTAGCATTTTGATCTACTGCTTAGAGATTCTCATAGTTCCGTGATGGTACCTTTAGTTTCTCAGGTGTTAGGAAGGTTTTTTAGCGCCATTAAATATATATACTATTCTTAGTGCCATTGAATATTTAATATTTTTCTTATAATTTTTACATTGTTTTTTTAAATAGTTTTTTTTTTCTTTAGCCATTTATTTCATTGGGGAAAAATGTCGAGTTGAAAATTTCATTTTAAATTGTCATTCTTTTTGATTGATTTATTATAGAACTACCAATATTTAGAAATATATTTTAAAAATAAACATTTAAATTTGTAAATTTTGTTGGAAGTCTACAGTTTGTAAGAAAGCAATTCAAAATGTTTTCGATCTATTATAAAAGTACCTCCATGTAGTTGTGAAGACTAGTTTTTGGCTAGACCTTTAAGTCTGAAATGAGTTAATACTTCTCACTATTTTTATTTTATTTATTTATTTTTTACAATCAGATGTTTAGTACCAGGTCATCTTATATTTAGGTTCAATGCCAGAATATCAATCAGACACCCTGGTTATGATAATCCAATATATTTCTTTTACTTATTTTTATATGCAGAGGTGGGCACCGTTAATCAAAAAGTTAACTTCGTTAATTCTTTGAAAATGTAACGGAAATTAACGTTAATCTGTTAACTTTTATTGAAAAAAGACATAAGCACAGTTTAATACCCCACCGACTTTGTTGCTTCATAACTTCCAGAAAAATGGATACTTTTAAACGAAACTTTCACCCCCCCCCCAAAAAAAAAACCGCTTATATCCTGTAGATTAAGTACATGTAAAGATTTGTTGGAAAAAAATTTTTTTCGAAGGGGTTGAGGAGAGGAATTTCGGAAAATTCACAGGACCCGACATTTCCCCGCTCATAACTTTCTGGAAAATAGGTATTTTTTAATGAAATTTTATACAAAACCTTTGAAGCGATGTAGATTACGATTACAAAGAAATCTGTAGGCAAAATTTTTGGAAGGGGGCGGGGATAGGGAGGAATTTCTGGAAAACTGAGTTTCGGATCAGACGGCCCACATAAGTTGGATTTTCTCCGTTTTGACGGGGATTTTTTGCCAATGTTTTTCACCAAAGTCTTCAGAATGATGCGAGGCATCATTCACGAAAAAAAAGGAAATATTTTGTCACTCCCGCCACCCCTCACCACTTCAGTCCGAAAAGATTTTGGCCATTGTTATTTTCACTACGCACTTAAAACCCGCGAGAGAAACATTTTCGGTTTAAAAAACAAATTGTTAATAATTTCAGAGGAAAATGTGTGATTTAAGGGAGATCTGGCTGTTTCTAGCACATCCCCAAATCTCCCTCCTAATTTCTTCATCATTTACACATCTATTGATATTTTTCAGTATTCTTCCCATAAACAAATTTTATGGAATGATGATGTCAAAGTAACACACGTGAAGTCCCAACCGAGTGAGGCCGTGTTATGTGTGTGTAAGAAAAAAAAACATCTATAGTGTTCATATTAACCTGTCAGATGTAATGCTTATTTGTTTACGTTATTTTGAATTATTCAGGGTCATATTTGCTTGTAACTAAATTTTTTACATAGATTTGAAATTTTGTCAGTGGGTGCTTTATATACCACTGATTTATAGTTGTGATTTTAGCTGATCTTGTTGATCTTATGGGCAGGTAAATTTAATTAACAGGTATAAAAACAATAGCATTATGGATAAACACTAAAATTTAAATTCTTATTGGATCTTACCTGTTTGACAAAACTTTTGCCACTTTTCAAGATGAGGTACATTAATTTGAATTAATTAAAATACAGGTATAATTGGTACAAGATTTTATTCTTTTGGTAAATATTTTGTACCTCGGTGTGGAATAATTTTTTTCCACAGTATTTTTTTTTCAGGTGTATCTAACCTCCAAACCTGCTGCAAGCCACTTTTTTCTAGAAAAGAAAGGTTGGAGGGGTGGTGGAGACTGTTTCCTCTTGACAGAACAGAGAAGTTTCCCTGCTGTCTTTGCAAGCAACAAGTGGGTGGATTTGGTTTCAAATCCAAGCAGGGCCAAATGAGGCCCTACAAGTTATTTATAATAAGTAGCGTTATATCAGGGTTGAAAGAATGATATGTACAATATTAAATATGCTAGGGCAATCTGAAAACAAAAGAAACTTTTAAACGTTTACCGATTTTTATGAAATTTTTGGGTTAATGGACTTGAGTTAGAAGCTAAATGTAATGAAAGTTAATTAGTTCAATAATGATTTTTTTGGGATACACATTTAATGTGTCGTTTTTGTTACTTATAAAGACGAGTTCCAGTTGAGATTTGACTGTCATTCTCAGCAGGTCGAATGACCATGCAAAGACAGTGGCATACAGACAGTTTTTTTTTTTTTTACATGTTTTTCCTTTACTTTTTATCTTTGTTTTACAAATGAATTTGATGTATAATTTTAGAGGCTTGAAAATACACAAGCAAATTAAATTGCATGCGTGCATGTGTATATATATATATATATATATATATATATATATATATATATATATATATATATATTTCCTGTGAAATTCAAAGCTGGTACCTATTGTTACCTCAATTAACCTAATCGGTTAACAAATGTTGGATAAAACTAATATTTTAGATAACATTTTTGGTTAAATATATATGCGAAACTCCTACATTAACACCCTCTTTTCCAAACTAAGTTTTTTTTTAATTACAATTAAACTGTGTGTGTGTGTGGTAAAATCCTATTCTAGGTTTTCATTAAAATTTTTGTTTTCAAAACAAACCTGCAAGCACTTTGTATGATTTCCACTCTAAGACCTTACGCTAGTGTTTGTTTTCTCCCTTCTCTTACATATTACCAATTCTAAGAGTACTGGAGGGTAGCATTACTATTGCAGTTGTTTTATTTATTTATTTATTTTTATTTTGGGGAAGTAATGTTTCGGTATTTAGTACATTACATCAGTCATGAGTGACTGTACTAGTGTGTGTTTGACTTGAGCTCTATCAAGCAGATGAAAGACAATGTCACACTCACTCATGATGTCATAGACTTTTATCGAAAGATTACCAAAAATATTCCGAGTGTAATCTATCTCAAGTGCTTTTGTCATCCTTTATATATATATATATATATATAAAATATAGGATAGGATTTTTCGAAATGGCCAGCATATTAAAAAATACCTTTAAAGGTTAAATTTATAAACAATTTATAAGTAAGGGCAAAAGAAAAAATTTCTAATGCCAAAATATGCCGAAAATAGACATAACGTCAATAACCATGTAATTTATCACTACAAGCATGTGTTTCAAAGAAAGCCGACAGAAATTTCTAAAAAATTCCGTTATTACCATATTGGACCCGATTTCAGAGTTGGTTCATAAGAACCTTAGTAAGAAATAAGTGAAATACTTACTTATACCTGGGTATAAGTAAGTATTTCACTTATTTCTTTACTGCATTTATCACTGATGAAGAGAAGGTTCTTATGAACTAACTCTGAAATCGGGTCCGATATGGTAATAACGGAATTTTTTAGAAATTTCTGTCGGCTTTCTTTGAAACACGTGCTTGTAGTGATTAATTACATGGTTATTGACATTGTCTCTATTTTCGGCATATTTTGGCATTAGAATTTTTTTCTTTTGCCCTTACTTATAAATTGTATATATATATATATATATATATATGAAAAAAGGTTTGAAAATGCAATTTAAACGATGTTTATTTACTTAACCGGTTTCACTCTTTGGTAAAAGATTGTCAAAAGTAACATTGAATATTATGGGTTCAAAAAAAGTTTTTTACATAATTGTCACATTGAATATTATGAATTCAAAAATGTTTTTTTATACATAATTGTCACATTACATGTATAAATATAGTATAAAAAAGTTCAATAGTGTGATGAGAATATTTGTAAAAATTGGCAGAAAAGAATAAAACAAATATATTATTGGAAATTTGGTTGCGTTAATTATTGGTTGTCGCAAATTGTCACATTACATGTATATATATACAGTCTTTGGTAGAAAGGACATGTTAAAGACATAAGGAAGTGTAATAGTTTGGTGAGAAAGCTTGTAATATTGACAGAGAAAATTAAAATGGATATTTTAGACATCTCAGAATATTTTGAATCGAAGGCGAGAATTTGTTTTTTACTGACCTGTTTGTTTCAGCAGAAAAGTTGAATTGAGAGAGAAAAAAAGATGTGTACCCAGTTTGGTTTATACTTCCCCTTCAAGCATCAGTGATTTTGGGGTTATTGGGAGGTGAGTATGCGGGTGTGAATAGATGTGTCCGTGTGCCTGCTGGTCAGACAGCGTCTGTTTGTCACACACATATATACACACCCACAACAATACTATATTTATACATGTAATGTGACAATTATGTATAAAAAAACATTTTTGAATTCATAATATTCAATGTGACAATTATGTAAAAAACTTTTTTTGAACCCATAATATTCAATGTTACTTTTGACAATCTTTTACCAAAGAGTGAAACCGGTTAAGTAAATAAACATCGTTTAAATTGCATTTTCAAACCTTTTTTCATATATAATCCCACTCGTACGATACCCCACAACTCAACTTTTTTATATATATATATATATATATATATATATATATTATATATATATATATATATATATATATATATTATGTCTGGGGAGAGTCATTCTGTTTTAACGCCTAATTAATTAATACGCTCACCGATATATATATATATACACACACTTAATGTGTATTGGTAACAAATTTTCACCTTCTCAAAATCATAAATTTGCTTTTGTTCATATTTCATAATATTTTTATGAATAAATTTTATAAGATAGCTAATTGTACTAAAAATGGTGATGCCTCAAACATTTTACAAATATGGTGACATGACCCCACTTCTGCTTATGCTATTACAGGTCTATCACCAAAACTCGCCCCCACTTCTTTTTTTTTTTTTTTTTTTGAGATATGACTGCACAAACTACTCAAAGCTATGCAGTGCTATTATACTATAAATATATTTTAGTTATTTCATGTTTGTCTGATTTGGTTTGCTGATAAAATCGTGTTGGAATTGATTCTGCTTTAAATTTTGAAGTGAATAAGTCCTAGGATTGATATAATTGACAAATTTTCTTCAATTAAATGTGCCTTAACGCTTAATAGTCAAAAGAAAATAAATTGTTAATATTTGATAAAGTATGAGAGATGCTTCCAAAGCATTGTATTCTAACATTGAAAATGTTATCGTTTATCTGTTTTTCAGGTAGTGCCAATCTCTTTGTCAGCTGAGTATGTTGAAAAGTTTAATTTCTAGTTGTTAGTTGTTTACTTTTTTCAAAATGGAGGCAAATGTTATATCTAGAAAGAAATGAAGCTGCAATGTACCTAATTAGTTGAATATATTACTCTTAAATTTTTTATATATTCAAATTAATTAAAAGTTTCTCACTGAGACATACGTTTGAGCCTTCATTTATGCTGTTTACCTTTAGTCTACTATTTTCCATGTAATAATAATAAAAAAAAAACACCCATTCTATGTCAGAAAGAAAAATCCAGTCTGTAATCTAGTACCTTTGGATTAATTTTGGCAACTTGAACACTTTTGATTTATTCTTAGTTGCAAGCATGAACAATGCAGCAACTGTCTGCTTAGCAAATTGTCAATGTTATGAAGGCCTAGTCACATTTAAAATTAGAATTGATTGACTACATATTGAATTTAATATTACCAAAATGTAACATGCACTATAAGGAGTACATATATGAGAGAACCCGGTAGGACGAGAACTCATGGACTCACCATAAATAAATCTATTGAACCTAATAAATCATATAGTAAACTACAAACAGATTTCTTTTCAAATGGTCTGACAGAATTGTATGACCTGTCTCTACTTTATATTAGGAAAATAATTCAGGATCTAATCAAGTGGAAGTCAAATCAAAACATGCCAGTGAAATAAACTGCAGAAATAATAAATGGGTGGCCTTTCAGAATAGCTATCAGTACCACATGAGGAAGGAAAAAGACATGGAAGGGAAATGGGAAACAGGAAATTGAAATGTTTTTGGGATAAAATCCTTTCAAAATTGTAATTTTTAGTGTATGGAACACAAAATAAACAAAAACGAAAAAGTAGTCTCCCAATTCTTTGCCCTTTTCCTCCCCCATAATGTTATAGCCATTCCAAAAGTCTGCCACAAAATGTTGAATGTAGGTGTTTTATTCTCTCTCATATATGGCCTCTCTCTCTCTCTCTCTCTCTCTCTCTCTCTCTCTCTCCATCTCTATATATATATTCCGTTTTGTTTAAAATGCAGATATGTTAATCCTAAGTTAACCAACAATAAATTTTACTGGATTTAATTTTACATTTCTAGTAGTATTATTGCATTTCTTAAAATGCTATCTTGCATGATGGACTTAACCTCATACTTATGGCCTTGCATAATAAAATGTTTCTTTTAAAATTTCTTGCACTTCAAAAATGTATTGAGAATCACTAATTAACTAAGTTGTCTCCTGTATCTATTTTAATATGCAAATCAACAACTGTTAAAATTAATCATATGAATTAAAGTAGATCATATTTCTAAATTAACTAACTTCATCTGGAGTTCATGAAAACAAAGTAGCTTGCTTTTTTCTTTTAGTTGATCCATTTTTTTCCTACACACACACACACACACACATATATATATGTGTATGTATATATATATATATATATATATATTTATATTTATATTTATCAGCAAGTCTTTATATTTTGATTTGTTTTCAGTAATTCCAAATTGAAATCTCTTTGAACATTGTTTTCTGTTTGCCTTTCTAAAGGTTATTTGAAGCATCTTAGAATACTGTAATTATTTTTATAGCTGTTTTTAAGTCTAGAGATGTGATTAGATAATATTTCTGCTTGGAGCCACATTAATTTTGCAGTACATAATCAAATGTCATATTTATAGCAGTTAGTGCCTAAATCTTAAATACTGTTTTTATACCTTAGATTTTCATGAACAGTAAGATGTTAGAAGTATTTTAAAACTTTATATGTAAGACTTTAACTACTGAACTATGAGGTTATAAGCAAGCAAGTATATCTAAAGATTGGGTGGATGAATCAAAGTTTGAACTCAAGCTCTTGTTTTTTAAATCCCAAAATGTTAATTATCTTTTATTGCTTTATTTATAAACCAAGAAGACACTTTTACGATATCTTATTCCATGTAATTTCTGGTTATTTTCAATGGAAATTTTTTGAAGTTCTGATTGCTATTTTTTAATCAGGAAGTGCCAATGTATTGCTTAAGGGCCATTTTAGTACTTAATTTAATTTCAGTTATCCTTTGTGTAGAAAATTATTTCTTCATAACATTTTTGTATTTATGTGGTTTAAGAGTTTTTGCTAAGTCTTTGGTTTTTGTCTTTATAAATTAGTTTCTTGCCTGTTTGAGCATACTGAGAAGAATTTTCAGATCTGATATGGTTTAGTATTCATGTGAGTCAGTGACTGTGGTTAAGGTACTGGGCTTTGGGTCCAGAATGTTCTGTTGCTTAGACCTCATTGCATTTACTTCTGTAAACCTAGCTGAAAATATGTACCATGTCCACTTCATAGTTGGATATTAATGTATTCAGTTGGTGCCAATATCTTAATTCGTAGAAACATCGGTTAGCATGGTAAAAAGTTTTTATTTCTATTGAATTTGAAGGAAAACAACAGCATGAACATGAATTAGATTTTATAAAAATAGAATGTGTAGTATTAACTATTATAAAGTATTTTTTAAAGGTTTGTTTTCTTTTATGTCAATTATCTAAATTAAAACTCATTACTAAGTAGAAATTTAATCATTCACCTCTCTATTTAATTTTTATACTTTTCTTTCTCCTTACTCTCAAATCTTTGATATTACTAAAAGCATAATAACTATATGTCTGTTCAATTTTCTATTGTGCTGTTTGAAAATTTGGTGTGAAGTAAAAATTTCTATGTAATAAATTCTTAAATAAGTTAATTAGGGATGCTGATAGTTTGAAAATATAACACCAACCTTTTCATGTTTCTTAATTTAAAAAAATAAAAATTATTATGCAAGTTTATGAATTATATTTAAACTGATTTCAATGTTTCTAGGATATGTATGATTGTTACTATTATGTATTCCACTCAATATATATTCAGAAGTATTATTTCTTTGAAGTTTCACATGGATGAAGATGCACAAATTATCTATTTTATGGTTTCTTGATGAAAATAGTTCAGCCGCATGTGCAAACTTGTTTATCTACATCAGGTTAAATTGGATCATTATCAATGAAGTAATCTCTCTTTTTTTTTTGTTCACTGAATCTCTAACATATATATATGTATATATATGTATATATATATATATATGTATATATATGTATATATATATATATATATATATATATATATATATATATTCACACATATACACAAACATAATGTAAATCTCAAAAAATTTTGCATTCCAGTTTCTGTTATTTGCACATGTTGATATAAATGCATGCAAACACTATTTTGTTAAACTAGTTATTGAGATTAAGATGAGCCATGCCAAATCATGTTTGATCTTAGTGATTTGTGATATTTGCCTTCTTACAGAAGTCTTACCCTATTAGCTATAGCCACTGTTAATTCCACTAACTATTAATGTAACTCTTAATTCATTGATGATCATGTAGCACGATGCTTATTTACTGATTATCATTGTTATTCAGGGTTGTACTTCGGCATCTGACGACCAGGGTACTCTATGCTTGAAGTGCATAGCGAAGTATGCTAGTAAGACTGATGACTTTTTGTCTCTGCTCTCAGACTTACTGGCGTGCGTATCGCCATTCACTGTTGTCATCTGGTCCGGCAGAGGCGAGGGCTGTCACACATTGCACTCTCCTCTTGACCATGGTCGAGCCGGGTAGATTCTGTTATAACCCACCCCTTGACTTTCTGGTCATGTAGGAGGTCGCAACACCTCAATTCTTGGACCTGGTGGCATCTCTGACTACATACTTGTTGTGGCCTTGTGTTTCTGTCTACTGCTAACATTTACTGCTGAGTGTCTGCCTTGGTTTAGTGAACATCTACATTGTGTATGATCATCAGAATCAGCATTTTTCATGGAATACTTCAAGTATTTTGATGCACTGCTTGTGATCCTGTACTGGAGTAAGTATAAATGCTTTGTGAGTCAATGTTTAGTTAGAGCAGATGTCATGGGGTCTATCATGTTTATATAATGTTAACAGATTTAATATTCTCGACCCCACTGTATCTGTAAAAATCTTTGTAAACATTTTTATTTATTTTTACTTCAGTTTTTTTTTTCATTTTAAGTCATTTTAATGTTTTATTTTAATTTCTTCAAAAATTTAGTTTGAGTTGTCATTTAATATTCTTCTTAGAGAAAATTAATTTTATAATGAGTAAAACATGAAAGCATTTTTAAATACCTCTCTTCCAAATTATGAGAAAAATCATAGAGATGCTAGCTGAACTGGTTAGTTTAGTGAATTGTGTTACCTAATGAAGTTAACTAAGCTTTACTTACTAACTTAATATCAATGCTTACTATCAGTATTTGAAAGGATTAATTTTCAGGCATTCTAATCTCAAATTAACCATTTTGATTCCAAGCTGCCTCTGGTTCACTAATATGAACCTTCCATCATAATTTCATTTAAGAAAATTTCCTAAGTTAGGTTTTAAGTATCTTAATAATGAAATTAGATATTTTACTAAACTCATTCAAATTTTTTTTATTTGTTTTCAAAATTAATTGAAACACATGGACAGTGTATTTCATTAGGAATATTATAACAAAACATTGGAATGATCTATTTGAGAACAGATCTGATTGCAACAAAATGATTGACATCTCTTTTGAGGAAAAAAAGTAATTTTAGTATTTTGAGGTGTTTTAAACATGTTAGAATTGTTTAATTGCTATTAAAGACAAACCAACACTGGCTAATACAATGAAATAGCTATTAAATATTAAAAGTGCTTGTGCATACACGTGTACACATTTGAATATTTGTCTTTTGAAATAGTCAAGCCTTTATAAAAACTTTACCTTTTTTTATAAAATCATAGGTAAAGCTAATCATTATATATAAATTCTTCTATATTGCATTATAAAGTTAAAGCAAGTTCAAGAAATATTGATATTGTTATGTACTAGCATTACATAACACTTCTTTATATTCTGTCATGGTAAACTGGGGTTTTGCTTAGATCATTTTCATCCTCAAAGTTGCTTTATAATTCTTTCCAAGAATTTGTAAAGTAGGAATTACAGTTGTTAGATCAGGAATGCATAAGAAGTCTTTCATTTTTATTTTTGCAGAAGTTCAGGAGTTACTTTAGCAAATTGACATAATTGGTTCACCACCAAAATTGGGTGATTTTTCAGTCAAACCAAGTGAGTTTGAATTTATACACTTTTAATATAGTCAATTTATTTAATTAGACTGCTTAATAATTTTGATAACCCTCTTTGCATAATGCAAAAAGGTTATAAAGCTAAAAAAAAAAAGAATAAATTTACAAAACTTGAAAACTTTACATTGGTATTTTTCAGAAAATGTAATAGTTCCACTGTAAAATGTTTGCTTGTTAATAACTTAAAATCTTGTCGAGCTACTCTTAAATTGGTTAATACATGTGTTAGAGATTGAACAAAAGCCTTGTAGCTGTTACAATTCTACATTTCTGCATATATTTTATATTTATGTCTTTTGGATTGAAATCATTATTTGATTGCATCTCACAAAATCAGAATGTTCTTACTCATCTGAGGATGACCAGAGAATATTCTGATTTAGCTATAACATGAAAGATGGGAATGTTTAAATTATTAGTGGTCATGTAGTTTGTGAATTTTAGTGGACAGTTTGTTTAGAAAAAATTTTTAGAATAAAATCAAAGCTAAAATCTTCTAAAAAGTAGAGTCAGTGATAACATCTCACATTTTTATAGAAGAATGATGGGCATGAATGTTTTGGGTTAAGGTTAGCTATTCTGCTATTATCTATAAACTAAAGCTGTGAGCCAAAGATAAATCTTTGGTGAATGATGTAAGGGCATAGTGGATTAAAATGCAAGCAATAATTATGAAATACTTGCAGAATGGAAGTACTTTTTTTTCTTTTTTTTTTTCTTGTTGAAGAAAAACACTCGGGATAAGAATATTTAACAAGTATTAATATCAAAAATCTGTAGTAGCTGTAAAGTTGTAATGAAATAATGTTAATATATTAGTTTGAAATAATATGGTTAAAGAATCAAATTTCTGGTGGATTTTTGAAATGGAATTTTAAAATGAAAATACAAAAGTTTGAGCAATACCTATGTAGGAGTTTATGTAAATGTTTAACATATCGTATTTAAATACTTTGCTGGTGTTAAAGTTCATTTACTCTGTTTTCAGATGTTTTCTGCTAGTAGATATATTTCGAAATAACCAAATCCTGTTTGGATATAAACTTTATTGGTATAACTTTATAAATACATCGACATTCCAAATATTTTTATGTTTCCCTTGTCAATATTGCACCATACATTCTAGACCACAAATGTTTTACTACAAAAACTCAAAAACAGCACATATAGCTACTCAGTATCCATATTATTGTATACCCTTTAATCTTTGTTGTCTCTTGTTCACAAGATATTTGGCAGGAGTATATTTCCTTCAAATAGCGAAAAAAAACAAAGTTATTTCTTTGATAATTTGTATAACAAATTATTGGGTAAAATGAATATGCCTTAAGTAAAATTTGTTTATTTGCAGAACTTGATGAGCTAACATATGATCAGATTGTTCTCAACTCTTTCGGTGATGTTAGCAAATAGATATTGAGTGAGATATACTTGTATACAATTCTAGTGTCTTTAATTGCACTTGTTATCTAAGAACTATATTCTCCACTTGTTCCTGCCTTGTCCAAGCATTTTTCTTCATCAATATGTATCCATCAAGTTCTTAGTATTTTCTAATTAATGATTTGTTTTCTATTTCTTTGTCTCCATTGTAATATTCACAATTATCAACCAACATTTCTTCAAATTCTTTGTTCTTTTGTAAATCCTAGGAAGACTTCCATAGACTGAAAATCTTAATCAATGTTAGAGACAAATTTTTAAGAATATTTGTTAAAATCTAAATATCACTTTGCCAGTCATTAGATATAACTATGGTGTTACATACCATTTCAAAGCCCTGTAGTTTTAGAGAGAGGGTTAGTTGATTACATCAATCCCAGTACTTGATTGATACTTTATGTTATCGACTCTGAAAGGATGAGTGGCAGAGTTGACTTCGGTGGTATGTGATCTGATAATGTGAAGAGCTGGGAGAAATGCTGCTATGCATTTTGTCCACTATACTAGCAATTCTGCTCACTCACTGCTTTATGGTGTAGTATATTAATAACTAAGGTTGGCCTTTAGTTGTCAGCAAAGCTTTTCTACCCTACTGAGATGTTCCTCAAAATCCTCTATGGAGGCAATACCCACACTGTCTCTAGTTTGTCTAAAGCTTCAGACTCATCTTTTATCAACAAAGACTTTGCAAGTAGCTTCCTGTGGTTAAACATTCTAGTAATATCATGACACAGAAATAAATTCTCTAACGATTACATCATAAAATTACTTACTATTTCACATTTTTAAGCTCAATTATTCCCAGTGACCCTTTCAGGAATATGTATTTTGACATGTAAGAAACATTGTTCATAGCAAAATATAAGTGACATCAATCTCTACAAGACCTATTTTAGTTAGATTAATTTTGCTTAAAATGCTCCCTCTTTCCTTCTCATTTTATGAGATAATAGCTATCTCATAAAACCCCCTTACACATACTATCCTAACTCTAGTTATAAATGTGCTTACCTTAACTCCAATTACTTTATTGCCTTAATATCATCCTTTCTAAACCCATATCTATATCAACAGAAACCTCTAATCTGCAGGCACATTTTTAGGTCCCTTACACAACTCTCAAAGATCACCTTGCTCATATCATGGATTGTATTCACCTCATCTTTTTACTTCATGCCACCATTTTCATTACACTTAGGTATAATACTTCTGACGACATAGTTATATGGCAAGAATATCGCTCTATTGTCAGTAAGTTTTTTGAAGTCCCCTCTATATCTTTATTATTTCTAGAAGCCAGCACAATAGAAGTCCATCATTGCATTTCATTCACCATCAACTCATAAAAAAAATATCACAACACGTAATTCATTCATTAGTTGCAGTGTTTGCATTGAATTAAATTCTAACATAAGCAGTCTCCACCACTATTGTTGAACTGGTGTTGGTAATGGAGCAATATTGCTTAGACGTCCATCTTTGATTGAAGTTAATAAGCAAACTCTTCAATTCTTGGATTAATTCTTACAATAAACATCAAGTTAGTTAAAGTAGGTCATGGAAGACTTAATACAAAATAGATAAGAGTTTTAGATAGAGGATTTCCAGTTTTCTGCATGTTGAGGTAGGTGTATTGTTTTAATTACCTCAGTCTGCCCTTGCTGGATATTGTTGCCACCCACTCCTTGTAATTAGGTGGTTAGCATGAAATACAGCATTCAACTCTAAAAAATATTTTAATTACCAAATTTTCCTGAACATAAAAAAGTAAAATAAATTATTAAAAATGATTGTAGGGCCATTTGAGTGTGTATAGTTCTCTTTTAACTTGTAACTTTTCTGCTTAGGTAGGTCTAATCACAAAGTAAATTTTGAAAAAGGACTGCTTAAACATTTAATAGTAAAAGAGAAGTCTGAATTAATATGGTGTTAGACTACCCTTTGAAAGGGTCAACAGTTCATCTGTCATCAGTGCCATGCAGCAATCATGGCTAAGATTCTTAACTCAGATCATATGACTATTGTAAACATCTACAGTAGGAACATTTGACCTTTGTAAGGAACGCTATTTATGAGTTGTTTTGTATTAGGTTATGTCTGATTGAGCAGATGTATGATGAAGTGTTCCAGCCATGACCATCTTCTGTTTTTATATAAAGGACTATATTGTCCACATTATCCTTTATTTTAGACATCATATAAGATTTGAAGGAGATTTGGCTGCTGTAGCCAAGCAGTTCCCTTACTGGGTCAGCTGTTATTTCTAGCTGGTCAAGTGACTCTGTAGAGGCTTGTGTCGCAGTAAAGTGGTTGGTAAGCAGAAAATATTAATAAAATCTCTGGATATTTGCTGAATTATTCTAAACGAAATATCAGGACTTTGTACCATAGTGTTAAAATTAACCTAATACACAGTGATAAACATTGAAAAATCTGTATTGATAATTTACAAAGAACTTAGTGAGGTCTTTGAACAATTAAAATATTTGTATGTATTGTAAAGTTATTTCTTTAGTCTGAAGTTGTCAGAATAACATTTCATTTAAGGTTATTTAAATAAAGAACAAAAAAAATTTTTTAATCTAGTTCTACATTTGTTATTAAGGATAATATATCAAATTTACAGGTTGATAACATTCAGTAGCATCTCCAATTTAGCAAAACTTAAATTACAGTAAAATAAAATTGGTAGTTTTTAGTAGATTACTTCAGTTACTCTTTTCATTGATATTATGTCTTTTTTTAATTTTTTTTATTTAGTTTGTTTTTCATTTTCAAAATCTACAGTTTTTTTTTTTTTAAGTACTCACTACCCCACCAATAGAAAAGACAATCCTGCAGTTAGGTAGAATAAGGAAAATGTTTTAGGTATGTTTATATACGATGGTGACGTTGATGATAATGAAGCATTTTATAGATTTTTATTTTATAGTGATAAGGCAATCTTGTGCAACTTGTGGCCTGCAGGAGTTTCTGAATGGCATGCCTAATAAAAATTTACCTTGAATTTTTTAGTTGTATGGCCTACCAGATGATGAGCCATGTTTCATGCAGCCTGCTTCTCGAAAATGTTGCCCATGCCTGTTTTAAGGGTTAAATTATGTTGCTAGTATTGATTTTGATAGATTACAAGAGAAGGGTATTTTTGATACCTCAACTTTTGTGATATCATACGGTAGTAGTGATTATAGTGAAATATCACTGTCACACTGCTGTTTGAAATAGTCTGTTCATGCAACTTCGATTATTATTTTTTTTTTTTAGATAATAACATTTAGTGACATCATTATTATTTCTGTACAATATTTGATCCACATTTTTATCAAAATTGCTGGTAGATTGTCAAAGTAACATTTTGCTGTAGTAAGTGCTTTTCAATTTCATCATCTTTCATCTACTTGAATGAGTCTTCTTGAGGACTCCTCCAATGAGTCTTCTTACAGCCAAATTTTCTTCCTGATGCCAGCTTTTTAGCTTTCTTGTTTACAAATAAGATACTTGATTCACATCTTCCCATGTTGAATCAGTGTTACTGGACTCTTAAGTCCTGTGAGAGATAAATGTCATCTCTGTTGAAGTGGTGTCAATGCAAAGATACAGGTGGACAAATGCATGTATGCAGGCATACACACACAATATATGTGACAATTTTCCATATAGTTTGTCTATCAAATTTCACTCACAAGGTTTTGGTCAACCTGAACTCATGTGGTTGCGAAGCAATCTTCTAGGACCACACAGTCATGCCTGCATCTATTAATAGAGTTTAGAAAGCTGATTTATAGAAAAAAATTACCCTAGTATTTGAGTTTAGCTATGGAGGGGACTGTTTTAATTTTTTATTTGGTGAATCAAGTTTACACAATATCTAGGTATGCAGTTGGCTATAAATTTTTCCATTGTCTACTTGGAAAAAAAGGGCCTATAAACTTTATGAGTAAATGTTTATCCTCTGTCATGTTAATCATGACACTGTAACTGAAGAATAGAAGTTTTTCTTTAATTTACAAACAAAATCATTTTAAGCATTACTCATTGGTTCATTGTTAATGTAGGGTTGTGATTAAAAAGGGAAAATCAGTATGTAAGCTAAAATTCCTTCAGTTTATTTTATTTAAGCATGGAGAAAGCTCTTGCTTGGTATCTTATCTCACTGATCGAATTTAATAAGTTTGTACTGTTTAATATCTGTTTTTCATGCCTTAATCAGAAGAAAATTGTAGAAGAACTTTAATGGCTGGATGCTTTTCCTGTTGCCAACCTTTTATTCAAGAAGCATTTGAAAATGGCTACTGGACAATTTGTGGACAGGAAATGTCACTAGTTGTAACCCAACCAGAAATGATGTCACTGGTTGTTGCTGAGCCACAAATGGTGACATCACAAGTTATAACTCAGCATAGTTTTGTAAATGTTCATACAGACACACATGACTGACAAGCTTCTTTCAGTTACCATTTACCAAATTCCCTCACAAGGTTATTGCTTGGCTTGAGGTTGTAGTAGAATAAATACACTTGCTCAAGGTGTCATGTGGATTTTGCAATTGATGTGCAGTTTTGTTATTTACTTTCCAAAAAGGCAATGATACTCAGATATATTGCTGCCATTTGGATTGGTGAAAGTCCTGAATATTGTATAGATTTTACAGAATTTTCACTCTTTGATATGAAGTAGATGCAAAGGTAGCTGAATGTTCTGGAAATTTGGTGGAAAACTGGGAAATATATTAACTTTGAGGTTAGGGTATATCTGTTTAACAATTTGCTTTTTTAATATTTAGTAAGGTAATAGTATTTTTTAAAACTTATACCTGGTATTTTGGAGGAGCTATAGCTTGTTAGGTTGAAAATTGGTAATAAGTACCATCACTGTGTTGACTTCATTTCACAAACTAAATTTTGCTGTTATTACCCCCTTGCATTGCGGTTTCTACTTTTCCACATTCAATTTTACAGCATTTGAGGTGCTTCTAATCCTACAGTGCTACTCTTTAATTTTTAGGCAGAAATTTCTCTTAACCGTTTTCTTCCTGTGGACCAGTAACATATGAACTCAGAGGAAAAGAAAAGCCAATTAAGATATTTGCGAAATGATACCAACATTGCATGTAGCTTTCTCCTAGTTACCAGGACAAAGTGTGGAATAATAATTGCGGCTACTTTTAATAGTTGCCATTTGTTAAAACCCCAGAGACTGGTGGCTTGGTTACATTTAACAAATGCCAAGCAATGGCTTCTTAGGTTTTAACAGTACTTTACAACTGCAGAACTGAAAGTATAATAGACTGCGAGTCACCTGCTATGAAGTCTCCCTATTCCAAAACTCCTGACCCTTGTTCCTGCTCAAGGTAAGTATTGAGGTGGTCCTCAAGGATGGATGGGTTGACTAACTGCTCCATCTTTCACAATATCTCTTTCTTACTCTGCTACTTATTAATTTCTTTCTTTTTGTCCGTATCTAACTAGTTGCTCCCTATTCCTTTTAAATGTATTCATGAAATAGGCAATGCTAATAGACTCATCACCTCAGATCTTGTTAGAATTGGAAAAGTAAGAAACCCCTTCCTTTCTCCTCAGTTTCAATATTTTTTCTTAACGGACCTTGACCTTCACCTTTACATTAAGGTAAAAATAAAGATAAATAAGTACAGGATCACATGCAGCTTTATTGTTGTTGTTCTTGTTATACCTTTTTAAGGTTTGGCCTGTTTTTTTAGAATTACTTGTTTTTAAAAACTAATGCTTCCTACATTTACTAGCATTTGCTGTTGTGTTTGTTTGTTTGTGTATGTGTGTGTATGTCATATGTATATATGCATACGTACATAGATGATAGAGTTTACAATTTTTGTTAAATGAAGAGATGAGCAAAAAAGCCTTAAAGGTTCATTTTAGAACCCTAATATTCATTTCTTTAAGAATTTTCTCAAATAAAGTCTTCAAAAGTGACTTAGGAAAAATATTCAAGGTAATCTCTCTCTCTCTCTTTCTCTCTCTCTTGTGCGTGTGTGTGTGGAAGTGGATTTGTGTGCACACACAAAACCATTCATTTTTTTTTATATATCCTTTGATACACCTAATTCTCAAAAATACAAGAATTAAACCTTTAAGTAGAAATATCAGATCCTGGTTGTGTTGAGTGACTTAACTTTCTCATTGCTTTGGAGTCTCCCATCATGTGTTCATCCTTTATTGAATATTGGCTTCCATTGAATTCCAGTATTAATAATGTAAGATGTTGGTGTCATTTACTTAAAGAAGCCTGTTATTAGAAATGAAGTGTTAGTATGAAACTTGTTTTTCAAAACCTTTTTCATTTATTCATTTATTTATTTTTGTAAAAATGGTTTTCTGCTATTTATACAATAACTTTTAAGGCTGTCACATGAATTGCTGCTCAAAATACAAATATCTACTGAATTTTTTATTTTGTCACCTAATTTTTAAAAACATTTGTATTTGTATTCAATAAAATTGTTTTTATTATTTTGATATAATTTTTTCCAAAAGAAATTTACAGTTTTATTTATTGTAATCAATCCTTCACATGCTTTCTATAGGTAGTTTCATGTGTGGTAAGGCTAATGTAAGGGCATCTCTCTTTCCAGATGAGGCTTAATTTCTTTGACTAGTTAGCAAGAGAGAGGTGGCTGAGCAGGTCTGTCCGGTTAACAGTCCAGCTCTTTAGAAAAGAAGCTGATAGTCAAGCTTGGCTCTTTTATAGCACAGGTCCACAGCTCTGGCTTTAAGCTGTCTCATACCTTCAACAAAAGTGATAGACTGCAATGGAAGTCCCTGGATCTCCATGCAATGCAGATGACGATGAAGCACAAAACAGCAATGATGAAAACTGTCAGAACCACATACTGCCACCATCAACGCAAACGTCCAATCTAACTAATAATAAAAGGTTGTACTTTGACAGTGATGATGGTAGAAAAAACGACATAGACTATGGCTGCACTCCTGAAAAACGTCCACTAATTATGGCCCCTGTTTCTAGTGTTATTACCTGTGTTGAATCCTATTTAGACTGTGATCGAGAATCTAGACTTCCTAGTGGAGAACATTCTGCACAAACTTCTCATGTGTTTGAAATCATAGATGATATTGAACTGGATGATGATGGACTGGGTACTGATCTGAGTGCTCGGAGTTATATTTCAAACGGCCGGGAATCACTTGATCTTTCTAGTGACGATGATGATGAAGAATACTTGGATGATAATGAGGTCTATGCATGGCTGGAAGAGGGGGTTGACTCCCGCAAGTCTGGATCAGATGGAGAAACAAAAGATGACGGATCGCAGGGGCCAATTGAAGTACAAAAGATTGTTTTAAAAGGTAAACTATTATTATTCTTTTTTTTTCTTTTTCTTTTTTTTACTTTGAAGTGTCTTTCATCCCCATAAGAAAATTTTATAATTTTTATTATTTCTTATCTATTATCTTATAACTGCATTTCCTTTTGAATTACACAACTTTCTTTCAACATCTGCTATGATATCAGATACATGAAAAACTTAGACAATTTTATTCATCATTATTCCTAATTATGAGATCATTGAACTAAAAAGGTTGCTTTTTATATGTATAAACCTATTTACTTTTTAAAGAACCTGCTCTGATTAAAAAAAAAGTTGTGTAAAATTTCTTCTGATTAATACAATCAGAATTTACTAGCTACAACTATAGTTAATTATTTTAATTACAAATATCATGTGAAATTAACATTAATATTATATTGTATTTAGAACAAAATTTGGTTAATGATTTTATACTGAATTTTAGAATCTATTCAGTTTATACCTGTATCAAACTGAACAGATTTATGTCAATATTATTTAACAATGCTTTTTCTTTTATATAAATAAAATATATTGTTTCAGAGAGGGGCCATGATCCATTTGACATTCTACCAGAAGGCTGGATAATAGTAACTCATAATAGTGGCATGCCAGTTTATTTGCATAAAGAATCAAGAGTATGTACTCTCTCCAAACCATACTTCTTGGGACCTGGTAGTGCCAGAGTAAGTATATATACATACATATATACATTTTATTTTTGCAGCCTTTTATGGCTTATTACTTAATTTGGCTTCATACAATTTTGTGTTTTTTTTTTTAAAATAAAAACAAAACTTTCTTGTAAGAGGCAAATAGCATTACTTTTATATAAATTTCAATTTATTAATATTATACTCTTTTAAAGGTGCTGAACTGGCAGAATTGTAAGCATGCCAAGCAAAATGTCTAAGTCGCATTTCGTCTGTCTATACATTCCGAGTTCAAATTCCTCTTGAGGTCAGTAAAATAGTACCAGTTGAGTACTGGATTCGATGCAGTTGGCTTACTCCCTGCCCTGCAGTTGCTAGCCTTGTGCCAAAATTTGAAACCAATACTGTACTCTTCTAAGTATGGTTAGTACACTGGTTTTGACTTTTTATGTAGCAAGTTGTCTAAGACATAAGGCAATTACTGTTTACTTTTGGGGTTCTCTTGGAAAGAAAAGGTGTAGAGGAATTGTAAAATGTTTTTATGTTATTTATATGGATGAGGTACTATGGATAAAAAGAAATCTTAAAAAATTTGATGCTAAAAAGATGTTATGCTGTATGATAGGAATGGAATAATATTGGCTAGTATAAGGACAAAAGGTCGTGGAGACAACACAGAACTGTTTTGACAGTGCTAAAATCATAAGGCTTTCAAAATAGGTGTTAGTGTTGTAGCTATTCATGAGCAACTTTCAGCAAATAATTTTGTTTAGAGCACAAAGAGTTTGAACTCATGCACTTACTGCCATGTATCTATCTACATTTTTTGTGATAATTACACATTAAAAAAGACTAATTGTATATTTGAAAACATACTGCAGGACTTGGGCTTTGTTCTTGGTCAGAGTAGATGGTACTACTTGTTTCAATGTTTCCACCTTGTCAGTGGGTTAGTATTTACAAATGATGTTATTGTGAAAAGGGTTCAGTCATTTTGGTCACATATCTGAATGGCTCCTATTTAATCCTTTAGCCTAACTTAGCAAAACATATATCTACTTGTTTCAGCCCCTGGAACTGAAAAAAAGGTTATATTGCTATTCAAGTGTTTAGAAACACATTAAATTATAAAAGCTTATGCTGTTACAGTATGCAACAATATACCAGATATATTGTTGTATACTGCAACATCAAAAAGCCTTGATACCCTGTGGAAAATGAATCTTTAAAAGAAAACAGTGTAATGATCCTAGAATAGTTACTGGCAATCATTTCAGTTGATTGTTTAACCCTTTAGCATTTAAACCATCCATAACTGACTCAAATATTCTACCTGTTTTATGTTCAAACCTGCCAGTGTTATTCTAAAAATAAACAATCACAAGATCAAAATTTCTTCACTTTTGTATTTTGTTTCTATTTTGCTAGAAACATGACATTCCTGTAAGTGCAATTCCTTGTCTTCATTATTCCCGTGAATTGGAGAAAGAATGTCAGCGAGGTAATCTTAAAGATCTTGAACCCTTAACTATCACTGAAGAACTTGAATGTACAGATAACCAAAATTCTGAACCAGCTGAAAATAATGATGAATCAGGTGAGCTTTTCTCTTCAATTCAGAACACTGGCTCAGCTGTGTATCTTACATATCTGACGTTTTTTTTTTTTACTCTTTTAGCTCCTACCACATTTTTCTTTCCAGTTCCACAAACCCAGATAACAGAACAAGCAATCTTCAACTTCTCTGTCCAAAGCAAATTAGGGCATTCACCTATAACACCTTCATACACCTAATGAAAACTTTTTAAAATAATGTGAAATTTTTTCTTGAATATATTAATTTTTTAATGACATTTTTAGTAAAATGTTATGCAAACAAATAAAAAATAAAATAAAAAATCTTCATGGCAAAAGAGGAAACCTGTCCCATAAAATTCTAAAAGTATGACTTTCTGAGGTGGAAAGACTAGGTGTACTGTTCAGTTTGGTGTTTCACAATATGGTTAATGAGAGGTGGATATGAATGAGTAGGAAGTTAATAAGTGCATTTGTCAAAAAGAAAACAAGCCACAATGATAGAGGGGTATAGCATTTGTTATCATCAGTGCTCTAGTTTGATACCGCATATATGAAGGGTAGGGTGGGTGAAGTTTTGGGTCATCCCATAAATAATGCGGTTTTTTTATACTTCTTTTATTATTGAAAATTAAGATAAACAAAGTAGATCTCCCTTGTTGATGTTTGGTTTGGGTTTAAAGTTCAACATGGACTAAACCTTTCATATCCCACCAAATAGATAACAATACTTTACATGGGTGAAGACTTTCTTTAGCATGGAGTGTCAGTGTTTCTTTCTCTACCCACTGTCTTTGGTGCTTGACATTTTTATAGAGAACCCATTTCTCATCACCAGTCACTATTTGGTCCAAAAAAGGTTCATTCGTGAGATGTGACAGCAAAAAGAGCATACATTCACTCTCTACATGCGATTAGACTTGTAAAGTTTGTGAGGAACCCGTTGACCCTATTTGGTGACTTTTCCAATAGTACACAGGTGTCAATGAATGGTTGAATGACCAGATCCAAGCATCTCTGCTAGTTCCTCAATAGTTACGATTGAATTTTGTGCCACTGTATTTGCAGGATGTCCTTTCTGAGTTCTAGAGATCTTCCAGGACAAGGTTCATCTTCTAGGCTGTAGTCCGGCTCGGAATTTCTGGAACCACCATTGACATTGGCTTATGCTTATTGTCCAATCTCCATATGTTACATTAATATTCCTTGCACTTTCCATTTTGTTGTTACCTTTATTGAATTCTTATGAGCAAAATATGCTGAATATGCTCCTTTGTCACTTCCATTTTAGCTTTGAAAAAATAACTGTTAAAATCGAACTGCACTCTTCAAAACTTGCACTAAGAAAAAGTACAAGGTAAAATTACTACCTGCTTTTATAGCAAGTTGATGCAGGTAGTTTACCCCATCTCCCTCTGACTTTTAGTTCATGCAATTGATAAAAAACACATTATTTATGGGATAACCCAATACAACAAGCATTATTTTAAGACCACTTTTTTCTACTAAAATATGTTAGCTTTGTGAATCCCATGATGTTCTTCTTTATTTTGCTATATCTTCTACATCCTCCCACCACCAAACACCTTACCCTAATTTCCTCTGCTATCATTAGCTATATTTTTCTTGGTCATTTCTTTCCTTTACTTCTTTCCACATGTATTTCCATCACTCTTCTCGCTAAGTCACCTTCATCCTTCCTCAGTACGTAACCCAGCCATTTTATCCTGTTTCACTTCACAACACCCATCTCTCACTCCTATAAATTAAAGCATTTTTCACTCAGGCAGTGTATATCTCTCCCATCAGTTTCAGCAATACTCCCCTCATTAGTATGTTACTCAACTCTAGCTACCATTGCTAAGTTCAGTCTACTTTCTCCATTCAGTGTCTCCTAGGTAACTAAATGGTATCCTACCTTTCATCTTCATGCTGTTTCTAAGACCTAGTTCAACATGCTCTCCATTTGCAGCTGCTTGCATACATTCCTTAATGTACCAACTTATGTAACTGCCACATAAGTAAATAACACTTTCACACCACATTTTTTATGAACCCAGCTAGTGCATGTTGTACATTTAAAACAGCTTACTCTGACATGCTTCTTGTACATGGCACCTTTCCTGTTATTTTCACCTAACCATATGCTTTGCCTTTCTCTATCAGCTTCATCTTTCATTTGCCTTTATCTATTCACTTACTTCTTCAGTCTACCCACACTCTCCTTTGTTAACATCAAATCATCAGTGTACAGCAACCTCCATGAAAAACTTTCCTTTACATTTCTTGCCAGAACTTACATTGCAATTATAAATAGTAGTGGGCTTAATACTGCTGTCCACCATCTTTACAGTTGTACAAGCTCTCTAATACATCATCACCAATACTCTAACTATTCTTCCACTCTTTCTCAGAGTCCATCTTGTCACTTCATGAGAAATCTTATTGAGAGTTTTCTCTTTATCAACAAACTCAATAAACAATTTTTTCCTGTTTCTCTCGTACTTCTCCTGCAACTGTCTTACAGTAGAAAATTATAGTTGTTCGTCTTTATGTCATAAATCCAAGCTGCATCTTAACTTCTTCCATGTCCTCTTCTCAAACACACTTTAGAATTCCTTCATTCCATGCTTCAGTAATATAATTATTCTCTACAAACCACAGTCCAGAGAATCATTTCCCCCCTTGTGCAGTGGAATGAAAATACTTAACTCTCAATACACTGCAATACTGTGTTCATTCACCACCAGCCTAAAGCTCCCTGTTATTTTCTTGACACCTTTCCTTTCTATTACTTTTAACCCTCTAGCATTTAAACTGGCTATATCCAGCCCAAATATTCTACATGTTTATGCTCAAACTGGCCAGATTTGGCCTCTCACATCTACTTTACAATGTCATACTAAAAATATACAATCACATCTTCAAAATTTCAAAGCTATGAGATAATTTGTGATTAATTCAAAACAATGTGAATAAATAACCATCACATTTGGCAGAATAATCTGAATGCTAAAAGATTAATATATATATCTCTTCAACTTTTGTTGGCTCTCTTGCTTTACAAACCTACATTTTTTTATTGCTTCTTCATCTTTCTCAGTTATCACCTTTGCTGGCCCTTAGAACCAGACTGCTCTCTATGTTACTATCTCATTTATTCTCTACATTTAACAACCTCTCTATATCTCTACCATCTTCCTTTAATTCAGTTTGGATCCACAACAATTTATTTGAAGTTCATCCTTTAAGCAACTCACTTCTTTCATATCACATCTCCTTTGTTAATTGCTTTGCAATCTTAAACATCTCTTATTGATTCTCCTCTGAATCTATATAGTTTCTGAACATTCTCCTGTGTACATTCTGTCTGTGCGCTTGCTCCCCACTTTGTTTACAACCATATAGGCTGGCTTGGAACTTCCATTGCTGCCTCTTTTGCTATCATACTCCTTACCCTCTGTAATTTTTTTCATCATCATCATCGTTTGAAGTCTGCTTTCCATGCTGGAATAGGTTGGATAGGTTGACATGGAGCCAGCCAGCTGTCCAAACTCCAGTTGTTCGTTTCGGCATGGTCTCTGTACTGGATGCCCTTCCTAATGCCAACCACTGAACAGTGTTTGCTGGGTGCTTATTACATGTCACCAGCATGGGTGCATTTAGGCAGCACTGGCACAGGTGCTTTTTATGTTGCACCGGCACCTGAAAGGACAAGCCTTTATGTGTGGAAGACAGTGATCTTAACTTGACATGTCTTATCAAGTACAGCAAATCGCTACACCTGTCATTTCCTCAGTGAGGCCTAGTGTCCAATGATCCTTTCTCACTACTTTGTCTCATTCACCACTCCTCTTTTCAATTTCCTTCTTCAATCCCCCTATTTCCAAGTGTCTTGGTGTTCCTCTTGTCCATCTATATACACATCACCAACAGCTTGATCTGTCCGTAACTTCCAACGAGTTTCATGTTAAGCCTTATCCTCTACAACATTCCACATCTCTCTTAGAATATCAATCTGCATGCCTTCAGTCATGGTATTTCATTCAATGAATTCTCTTCACACCTGTCACTCTCAGGTTATAGATAGTAATAATTTCTTGATTATTTGTGTTGTTGAAGGATACATGACTCTCATAAGAGGCCGTTTTTGAGGTCTATTTAGGGAATTAGTGCAGATTTGGTATGAAGTTGCATGTAGGCAATGCTTGAATGCAAGAAGTTTGGGAAGAATGAAGGGTGGTATCATCTGCATTGTTGACAACATTCAGGCATTGATATATAGGAAGAAGAGTGAGGGAGACAAAGCTGAACCCTGGAGCACAGCAGAATTGTTAATGTGTGGATCAGAGAGTTCCATCAGCACATAGTGTGAACTGGCAGGAAGCTACTGATTGAAGAATGAGTTACAGATGGACAGTTTTACCTGGAGATTTGTATGCTAGACACTGTCAAAAGATTTGATGCCAAGGGTAGCAATGTTGTTTTTATCAAATTTCTTTTAGTAGAGCTGGCTTTATGAAAGCTATACTGGTGGTGATTAAGGAGGGAAAAGATTCCAAGTGGGGGTGAATGTTATTGTTTATGATTTTCTTTATCACCATTGAAATATTGGAAGTAACTGTGATAGGACAACAGTTGGCAGGGTCAGAGGAATTATTATCTTGAGAACATAACGCTGTTGTATGTTTCATATTAGGAGATCTGAAGGAATCGTTTGATTGGAGTGGAAAAGACATTGTTAGGACCAATATTTATAACCTTAGTTTGTGCAACCACAAATGCTTTCATATTTAGTGTACGTCTATGTGGTAGTGAGTCTGTAAAAGTGGAAAGGGGTAGTTTTCAAAAAGATTTACCTCGTGTGTGCAATCTGGAGTTACATGTATTGTAGACAGTAAATGTTGAGGCTTTCTCCACTGGAATACTGTTTATAGAACTATCATGACTGAAAAGTAGAAGAACAGATTCTACAAAATCATTAAAGATCTCTTGGTAAGGGACCTAAAATAATTATTGTAGTTGGGTAGATGGGAGAGATTGCTGGTTGTATACTGCATAGAGACTTCCTTTGTAGTTTGGGTGATGGTGTTGCTGGAGGGTATAAGTTGTCTAGTTCATAGTGGTGGGTAGTTTAAGTATTGTTGGTTACATTCTTAATCTGAACTATATAGCACTGCATTGAGTGAACTACTTAGTGTAGTATTTGAGGTTGTGAATTTTGATTTTGATTGTGTGTGGGGCATTCCTGAGAGGTTGGTTTCAGTCACTTACCTAGCTGTTTTTGATGAATCATGGGTAAAGCATGTGGGCTATCAAGGCTAGTTAGTATAGAACTGGCAGAGCATTAACCAATCAGCTGACATGAAATACCATAAAGTTTGTTAGGGCAGGGTGTATGTTGTGTGTGTGTGTGTGTGTGTGGTTGGTAATCACAATATAGCATTACTCGGACAACTTAGTAAATGCAGAAATGATGATGAGTTGATAGAAGTTATTTTGGAGATGAGAAAGAGATCAAGAGTGTTTGATATGTCAGTTTCTTCAGTGGAAAATGTGAGTTGAGAATGCTACAAGTTAATATAAGTGAATTGAGTTTCTGCCCTGGCAGCATTAGTGTGGGAGGAGAGTCAAGAATTGTGAATGTTAAAGATGATGACTTGAGAGAGAGGGTGAGGTTAGATAGATGTCCTTGATACAAGAAAATATAGTCAAGAAATTGGTAGCTGAAGGAGTTTAGAGAGCACTAGAGGAAGCAAATGTATTTGGAGATGTGGTGGAGGGAGACACTTTGAACCAGAGTTCATGGAAGGTTTTGTTACTGATATCCAGATTACATATGTGTAAACACCACCTTTCAGAGTGAAGTCTGAATACAGATTATAGGGTGTTACTTTAACATGTGGTCTATTGCAGTATCTGTAGTCTGTGCTGTGAAATGATCCAAGCTAGGTTAGGGTTAGACTGCATGCTAAAGTGTAAATTACCAGATAGATTGCATGTTAAAGTAGCACCAATTATAGACTGAACGCATCCTTGATCCAGAGATATAGAGAAAGGTTGAGGTATTTGTGTCTTGAAGAGGAGTATGATGTGTAGTTTGCATGGTGGTAAGAGGTGATATGTGGATCTATGCTGGCTTAGTATCTACAGATGTTAAGGTGAAATGTCTTGAGAGTTCATTTTTATCTCTGACATCTAGAGAATTGAAAAGGCTATTGGTGTCTCATGAAGTAATGATAATTCCTGCTGGGATGAAGGATTCCAACAGAGTGAACTTCATTCACAAAATGTATGATTCAAAAAAGAAATAATTGGCTGAGTTTGATTTGTTCTTTGCTCTCAGCTTAATCCACAATACCACATGCTTGTTTCATATCGTCATCATCATTTAACATCCATTGTCCATGCTGGCTTGGGTTGGATAGTTTGACCAGGGCTGGTAAGTTGAGGGGCTGCACCAGGCCCCAGTCTGATCTGACATGGTTTCTACAGTTGGATCCCTTTTCTAATGCCAACAACTCTGAGAGTGTAATGGGTGCTTTTGTCTGCCACCAACATGGGTACCAATTACATGACACCAGTATCTGCCACGACTACAATTTCTCTTGGTTTGATGGAGCTTCTTCTCAAGCACAGTATATTGCCAAAAGTCTCTGTTATTTGTCATAGCCTCTGTGAGGCCCAATGCTCGGAAGGTGTTTTTATGTGCCTCCAGCACAGATGCTAGTTACATGGCACCAGCATCAACCATGTAGCCTGTGTGAGGCCCAATGCCCAAAAGGTGCTTTTTACGTTCCACTGGCATGGGTGCCAGTTACATGATGCCAACAACCGCCACAACCATGATTTCTCTTGGGTTGACTGGTCTTCTCAAGCATGGCATATATTTATCAGCATATATTTATCGTTTTTGAAATTTGAATAAATTTTACCACTTTTCAGACACAACAATGGAAAGAGCCAAGCAGAAAAAAAAAAAGAAAATTTATTTGAAAACCCAAAATCTAAACTAACAACACACAGATAGGTGATATGTATAACAAATCAACATTTTTTGACATGATGCTGGTAGAAAAATAGGATTCTCATATTAAAGGTTAGTCATGGCTATATAGTTAAGGAATTCACTTCACAATCTGTGGTTCTGGATTTTATCCTCTGCACAACCTTGGGCTTACCAATACTTTGTGAATGCAGTTTGGTAGATGGGAACTGTGCAGAAGCTTATCATATATCATCAGAATCATTTAACATCTGTCTTCCATACTGGTATGGGTTGGACAGTTTCACAGGAGCTGACAAACTTGAGGAGTTTGCCAAGCTCTACTGTCTGATTTGGTATGGTTTCTACAGTTGAATGCCCTTCCTAATGCCAGCCACTTCACAGAATGTATTGGGTGTGTTTTATGTGGCACCAGCACCATATGTACACTGAACTGTAAAAGAAATGCGAGATGTGTGTGACTGAAATATGTTTTAATTTCATTAGGTCAGAGATAAATTTTGATAAATCTGATAAAGTCAATTTCTTGGATGCACTTTGACCACAGTCTATAGGTTGTTGTCATGTGTTCTGGTAGTGGGCGGATCCAGCACATCAAGATTGTAGGGCATGACATGTTTAATACTGTGTATGCCTTCCCTGGGTGTTCAAAACGGCCATACACCATTGGTACATGGAGTGCATGGGTTGGTTCATAAAAGCCATTGCTACCTATGCCCACACCCTGAGGAAAGCTGCCTCCAGTTCCACACGAGTTGTCAGCCTTGGGACCACCTGGTTCAGCTATCTCTGAATTTCATCCCACAGGTGTTCAATTGGCAGGCTGAGAGCTGGCCACAACATGGTTCTGATGTGCTGATGTAGGAAGTCCATGGTGACCCTGGCCGTATGGGAAAGAGCATTGTCCTGCTGAAACACATGGCTTTGGTGACATGCAGAAAAGGGCACGATGTGAGGTCTTAGGATCTGGTCAACGTAGCACTGTGCTGTGATGCCATAACAATGACAATGACAGCAACCACCACCACTACCGCCATCATCATTATTTAATGTCTGTTCTCTATACTGGCAAGGGTTGGATGGTTTGACAATAGTTGGCCAGCTGAAGAGCTGCCCAGGTTCTATGTGTTTGTTTTTGATTGGTTTCTGTGGATGGATGCCCTTCCTAGCATTGGCCACTTTACAGAGTGTACTGGATGCTTTTAACCTGACGCCAGCCATGGTCCTTTTAAGTGGAACTGGCACAGGTACTTTTACACAGCACTAGCACAGGTGATTTTACATTGCACCAGCACCCATGAGTCTGCAAAACTAGGATCTCTCAGCTGAGAGAGAGACATAGAGAACAAGCCTGTATGCATTAATGGCCATGATTTCACTTAGCTTGACGTGTCTTCTTGTTTATTATTATGTAGCTGTTTTCATATTCCACTGCCATTTGCATTATAGACTGATGACACACACATAACATAGATGGGCTATATGTGTGTGTAAGTAGATGTGTAAACACATGACCACGCACACACGGTGAAAGCATTTTTTGTAAAATGTCCTGTTCTATTATTAAAATTGGTACTGCTGTACAATCACTATTACTATCAAAATCAACCACAAGGATATACGTCTTAAGTTTTTCATTTGTTGCAACAAATTATTCTCTTGAAATTTTTTCAAACTAAGAGTCATAGCTACCAAAATTAAAGCTACTATCTGTCTTAGGTGAGTGGAATATTGTCAAAACGCTTTGATTAGCACTGGATCAATTGAATATGGAAGCCTATGATCAAAAGCATTCCACTCATGACCATCCTGTCTTGTATATCTAGGATTACATTATGTAGTATGTAAAGACAAAGGGTGTAATTAAAGGTAGATTTGGTTGCTATTTCCAGCAGGTTGGGTGACCATGTTGAGGCTTTTTTTGCATTAGCTAAGTGGAATATAGATGTGGAGAAATAGTGAACAAAGCATGTTAAAGAACAAAAAGTATACATTGTAATATTGGTAAATTTTATACAATAAATGTTTATCTATTAAAATCTCATGTTAACAGTAATGTGATAGCATGATTTTTGATGTTTAAACAAGACAACATTAAACTGTCAGTTTTGGGAAATTAGATAACATGTGACTAAGGAAAGTCTGTGGCAGATAGCTTATAAAACAGTTGCATTTTTCTCTCATTCTGTATAATACTTATATTGAGTTGTTTTTTTAATTTTATATAATAATGTGGAGTAATAAATGTGTTCCACATGATTAGTTAACCACTAGAGTAACCCTAAACAATCACATCATTTAAATCTTAAAGCTACAAGATAATGGATGATTAATTCAAAACAATGTCAATAAGCATAACATTTGACAGAATAATCTGAAAGCTAAAGAGTTAATAATGACCCACAAACTAAACATGCTTAGTATATTGTGCCACACTAACATGAGTTACGAAATTTCTTAAGAAATAGTTTGAATGATTTTGTTTAGCTCTTTTAATGTAGGTTTTCTTATTATTGTTACTGTTTCTGGTACCCAAGCAGTATTTATCATTGAATTTTTTTTTTTTTTTTTTTTTTTTTTTTCAGAATTCCCAGCCATTAGTGAGAATGACACTGATCAATTGAACAACAACCTGGAATGTAATACTTGCCCTATGGTAGATGTTGATGGCAGTTCAAAAACTCCAGCAGTTAAGATTGAGTGTGCTGAAGAAAGAAAAAAGGAAAATTCACTTGGTAATTATTATTAGTAATGTGTATAAACAAATTTGAATTGACAAATTAGATTTCATTTCAGTGCCATACTGTAAGGCACTTAATGGGTGCCACAAATATAACACTTTCATAGTTGCTAATAACAAAATCTGAGTTTATAGGTGTCCTTCAAAGCCTTCATGAAGTTCACTTATTTTTATCTTGTTATACTTGTGTGCTGATCTACATAAAAAGCACCCAGCACACTTTGTAAAGTGGTTGGTATTAGGAAGGGCATCCAGCCATAGAAATCAGGGTCAAATTGGGCTAGAACCTGATACAATTCTCCAGCTTGCTAGCTGTGGTCAAACCATCCAACTCATGCCAGCATTGAAAACCGATGTTAAATGATGATGATGATATGTACATAAATAATGCAATATGGTTTGAAGATGGGAAACCACTCTCAGAAATATGCAAAATTTAGATAAATACATGTATTCACATAAATGCATTGTGAACTTACATATAACTATTCATACACATACAAATATATGTTAAACATTTAAACAGGTACATAGGTACACATGAGTAGACAAAAAATATGAGTTAGATAACTGGACTTTTTTTTTTTACTTGTTTCAGTCATTTGACTGCAGCCATGTTAGGTCACCGCCTTGAATGGTTTTAGTAGAACAAATCAACCTCAAAACTTTTTGTTATTAAGCCTAGTACTTATTCTATCTGTTACTTTTGCTGAACTGCTAAGTTATGGGGATGTAAATGCACCAACACCAGTTGTCAAGTGGTGATGGAAGATAAACAAACACACACACACACACAATAGGCTTCTTTCAGTTTCCATCTATCAAATCCACTCACAATGCTTTGGTCAGCCTGAGGCTATAGTAGAAGACACTTGCCCAGGGTGCCATGCAGTGAGACTGAACCCAGAACCATGTGGTTGGAAAGCAAGCTTCTTACCACACAGCCACACCTGCACCTGGACATCTGTGCAATGATAAAAATCCAGACAAAATATAAGCCTATAGAGGCAGATTAACTAACAGACACATTTAGAATACAGAGTCAAAGTATCTAATTCTCATGAAAATGTTATTTTCTACTTTTGATGTGATGGCTTTATATGCAGGTAAGGAAAAAATTAAGGAAATTAGGGAAAAACAAAACAGCCTATGCCATGAGATATGTTGAGATGTGATGGAGGTTATAAAATTGTTGACAGCTCCCTCCTTCTGCAGCATCCTTGTAAATTCACACACACATTCACATGCATAGATATATATGTATATATATTGAGAAACATGTATTATCTATCTATCTATATATATATATATATAGATATATATGCATGCATGTACTCAAATACTCACTTTGTGTTTGTGTATGTAGATAGATGCATATATCCATATACACCCACACATATACATACACATGCATACTATGCACCAATGGTTATATACATGCAGGGAAATAGACATATATTGGCACACAGACATATGAATACACACATATAAAGATATACACATGTGTATACACAAAAATAATGGAACAAATTGTCAGGAGAAAGCTGATCACATTCCTTAAAGATAATAACTTGCTCTCTAAACCCAGCATGGCTTCTGCTCAGGAAAAAGCAGCCTTACAAATTTTCTGCAGCATTATGACTGGGTGTTGAAACAACTTATTACTCAAACATGGATAACTTATCACTCAATTATAGATATCTTAATTTTGGAAAGGCCTTTGATAAGGTTGGTCATGGCTGCAAAGATTCAGCACAGTTAGAAAACTTGGAGAGTAGTTTACATGAATTCTTAAAAGCCAGAAGCCAGGCTGTAGCAGCCAATGGAGTTCTCTCCAAGAGACATTAATAGCAAATAGAATGCCTTGGGGAACTGTCTTTGGGGTTGCTGTTGTTTGTAGTAGCCCTCTCAGAAATGCCATCAGTTATACAGGTAGCCACTCTTACTAGCAATGCTGATGACACAAAAGTAGCACAAACAGTTAAGGGTCATCTTGATGCTTGTACCTGGCATCTAGATCTTCTACAGAAGGAGTTATATGCCATGTACAAATAGGTTGAAGAAAACAACATGCAATTTAATGTAGGAAAATTCCAAACCCTCTGCTATCAGCCAACTTGTGCTAACATACTGCATCAAAAATGCTTTAGTCCAAAAGGAGAGATAAACATAGTGTGAGACTGTGGATTGATATGACCAACAATGCATTGTTTAATGTACATATCATCAAGATGATGACAGTGTGCAGGCAAACAGCTGGATGCATTCTGAGAACTGCAGGATAAGGGACTAGGAAACTATGTTGGTTCTATGGAGGGCATTTATCTTCAGCTGTCTGGACTATTGTTCTCCATAATGGTCAATACACAGTGTCAATTCAATACTCAGGGCAATTTTGCAGTGCTACCTCGAGAATTGCATCAATGAAACTCTTGAGCTATTAGGGGAGACTGAAAGAATTGAGACTCTTCTCTCTTGAGTGAAGGTGAGAGAGATATGTGGTGATATAGAAGATCCTAGAGGGGCTGGTACTGAGAATTATACCATTCTTTGAACAGGATGCAACTGTTCTGTTCCCAAGTTCCCACCCATCCCATCTAGAGTAAGAGACAGGTACTGCCAAAAACATGCGATTCAAAGGCCCACAGCTATTTAATATTTTGCCAAAAAACTTGAAAGATCTACATGGAGTGAGAGTAGATGTTTTTTAGGGGCACCTTGACCTGCTATCCAAATTCCCAGATGAACCTGTATCACAGCAAAAAATTCAAGCAAGGGCAGCATTATTATCAACTTGCTCATTCACCAGAAGCCAACCAGATAGGAATGGTTATTGAAAAGCTGATGATACTGGTGGTGCCCTAGCATGGCCACAGCCTTTAGGCTGAAACACAGAAGAATAAAAGAAATATATGTATGTATGTGTATGCATACATACACACAGATATAGTATAAAGATAAGTTGAAACGACTACTAAAATCCCTACAGCTTAATTTAACATCTTAGGAAAGTTATTGTTTAGGTTAATCTCTGGCATAAAATGTGTCATAATGCATCTAAATGATTGCAGCTTCTTTTTTTTCTAATCCCCCTTTTGTTATTTTTTAATTCTTTCCTTCAAACACATACATGAAAATCAATGGGAGTGACCATCATACTATACATACATACATTCGTACATAAACACACATATTATCATTTTGCATGTCCACTTTTCTATACTAGCAAGGATTGGATGGAATTTATTGAGGCAGATTTTCTATGGCCAGATGCCCTTCCTGTTGCCAATTCACTTCTCTTTCCAAGCAAAATAATAGTTCACCATAGCCAGACATGTTCTCACAGTATATATAATCAAACGGACACTGATTTTTAAGTGGTTGTAGGGGGACAAGTACTGACATACGCACACATACACATTATATATATATATATTATATATATATATATATATACACACACACACACATACATGCATACAGGGTTCCACACAGTTTCTGTTTACCAAATCCACTCATTGAGGCATTGGTTGGCTAAGAGCTGTAGTAGATGACGCTTGCACACAGTGCCACACTCGAACTGAACCCAAAACTACATGGAAAACCAGCTTCTTAACCTCACAGCCATACCTGCACATGCACACATATGCAATCACATCCATGCATATATGTGTGTGAATGTGTGCATGTGTACACACACATATCTGTATCTAATATATCATTTCACATTAACTTTTTTATGCTTGCATGGGTCAGATGGTAAGGTTAATAATTTCTCCATGAACATATTTGCATGTTAGACTGGAAACAAAGGTCAACCATTAGTATGATGGTTTACAGGTCATATGAAGTCAAAGCAAGAAGACAAATAGCACATACATATATACTCAAGTTGTCACAGAGTGGGACTAAACCGGAGACCATTTGTTGGGAAGCAAACTTCTTACAACACCTGCACCTACTACATGTACACACACCATCATCATCATCATCATCATTAAATGTCCGTTTTCTATGCTGGCATGTGTTGGACAGTTTGACAGGATCAAGCTGCTGCAGGGCTGCATTGAGCTCCAATGGCAGCTTTGGCTTGGTTTCTATGGCTGGATGCCCCTCCTAACACAAACCACTCTACACTGTGTATTGGGTGCTTGTTTCATGCCACATCATCTGCCAAGTAATTGCATGAATGGAAAAAGAAAAAACTCCCCCAACCAAGTGGGGTTCAGTATTTGAGAGAGGCTTAATGCTAGGCATTGAAGAGGACATGTCCACATATGTTGCTATAGAGAAGCTACATGACAGCTCTGCATTAAATAAGGGTGAGCGTTGCTAGGAAGACAAAATGGTAGTGATGGGGTGCCAGAGCAAGCCTTCAAGATCTGTAATAAGGTGAGCATAAGAAGATATGAACAGTGGATCAGTGAGGGCGGTTAGGGTGGATAGTTTCATAACAATGTGAGTGGAGAGTGACTTCTGCTGAATAGTGCCATAAGTAGAGAAATAATAGAAGGATGGAAGTTAGAAGGGCATGAGATGTGGGGAATGCTTAACAGGTCAGCATGGGCGTAGGGGTAGAACCTGGCATACACAAGCATAAATAGCATTTTTTAGGACCTCGTTTTTGCTGTTCATTTACCCCTATCTTCCTCAGAGACCATCAGATCACAGAGCGAGGAACTCTGTTGACAGCTATCTCCAGGTCAATGAATGCCAAGTACAATGCTTTACTTTCAGCTAAATACTTCTGCCATTGTCTTTCTAAGATGTGCCAAGTTGCAGCTTATTTTAATCAAATTCTGTTCCTAATCAATTGGGCTATAACTCTCTCTCTCTCTCTCTAACTTTTGTGACCTAAATCAGCAGTTTAATACCTATGTAATTACTCCTTTCTTGCTTCTCCTTTACCCTTGTAACAGTTGATTGTGATGCTGCTACACCAGTCAATTGGTATGACACCTTCCTATATAACCTGATTATATGAGTAGGCTGTATCCTTGTCTGCCAGATATTTTAAGCATCTCAGTAGTAATTCCTGATGGATCAGGGGATTTCCTTGTCTTCATATCCTTAATTGCTTTATCTATCATACTGCTGTCAACTGGGATAGTTAGTCCCTCTGTGCGGTTCATGTTTGGAAGGCTCTCCTTCTCCTATGCATTTTCCGCATTTTAATAACCTTTCATAGTAGCAGTTTCATGTCTATTTCTTTTCAGAATCATTAAGTGCAAGCATACTGCTGTCTATCCATACATCTTGACTCCCTTTGATATACTGTCTTGCCATCTGGAGCACCTCGATCCTCATGCCGTAACATTGGCAAGCTTCCTTCCTTCTGCCCTTGCTAAATAAACCTGTTGCCTAACTGATATAGTTCTTTACTGCTTCCATTTTTCTGGTTTTTCCAAGCCAATCGGTTTCACACAAAATACAGTGGAGTGTTAGGTAACAATCCAATTAAATAATTACGCTCATCAGAGATAGTTGATATGGAAGGGAATATGGTGACTACTCAACCGGTCAGTGGCTGCTGCAAAAAATGTGGAACAAAAATGAGCCAGGAGATTTAGCTAAGAGTTATGTCCCTTGGTTAAATATGGTGTGAAGCCAGCAAGAGTTATCTTGAAGTGTTTATTAACGTGGTGTCCCTGCGTGGATGGGGTGTGTGGTATGTGTAGCAGTGTCATATGTATAATTTTTTTGTGGGTGTAGGTATGTATAGTGCTGTGTTTGTTAGTCTGTTTTTTCTGTAATGGGTAAAGTTGTGGGGTTCTTATATTAGCGTGCGATGTGTAATGTATAATGGTGTGTGTGGGGGTACAATCTGCATGAGGGGGTTTGTACTGGGGGTAGTGGGGGATAGTTATATGCAGGATGCCTGCCTTATAGGGGTGTGCGTATGTGTACATAGGTGCATTGGTGTGTGTCTAAGTCAAACTTTAGCCAAATCCCCAGGCCCTTTTTTTTGTTCCAGCACTTTTTTCGCAGCAGCCACTGACTGCTTGTGCTAATCCATCTCTGACAATAGAGAGCAGACACCATATTCCCTTCCATATTGGCTACTTCTAATGAATGTAATTATATAATTGGATTGTTACCTAACACTCCATTGTATTATGCCCGAAACCGATTGGTGAGACCAGCCATGATGGATACTTAATGCTACAAAATTCAGATAATATACCCACTCTACTAACAGTTATATGAGTGCATCTTCTCCCTCACTTGTGGTCTCTTAGATGACTCACGTACATATATATATACATACACATCCATGTATTTTCATATTGTCATCATTTAAGTAAAAATAGTGATGCTTGTTTATGTCACCTGTAGCTATGTCCCACAGTTTGGTGCTTTTGTTTTAGATATGCAAAGACAAGTCGAATCCAAATACCTCACTTCAGCTACAAATACAGAATGGTGATAGGAAGGGTATGCATTCATAAAAAAACTGTCTAAATATGTCTTGTTCAAATCATGTTAGTATGGATAAAGTGGATATACAGAAGAAGAAGGTGGTGGTGGTGGTGTGTGTGTGTGTGTAGACATGGCTGTGTGATTAAGAAAATTTGCTTTCCAACTATGTGGTTGGAAAGTCTTCTACTTTAACCTTGGGTTAACAAAGCCTTGCTGATGGAAACTGAAGAAGCCCACCCTGTGTGTGTGTTTGTGTTTCCTTGTCTGGACATCATGTGATAGTTATGAGCATCACTGTCTTCCATGAAAACATGTCCAGCCATGGGGGAAATTTACTTTAGAAACATGAGAATTGGCACTAGAAAGGGTGTCTGGCCATAGAAAGTCTGCCTCAATGAATTCCAGTAACACGTGGAAAAGTGTATGTTAAAAAAATGATGATAGAAAACAATTATTAGCAACTAGTGAAAGTTGTTTTTCAGTTATATGATGTGCTGGAAATTGTGATAATTTTCAGCTTAACTAGCTCATACAGTGGCTCATAAAGAAGACAAAAAAAAAAGTCTGATGTCACAAAATACTATAAATGTAGACTCTGACAACTTTTAGAAGAATTAGCTGCAGAGAGAACTGCATGAGGTACCAAGTTTTTACTCTCAGTTAGATCTGAACTATTGCAACAAGTATCAGTGGAACTTAAGCGAAAACTAGTCAAGTGATTCTTAGTAGTCTAGTACTTGATTAATAAACTCTGTCAATTAAAACTCTTGCTTGTTTAATAAACTTCCTGTTATTACTCTGTTTCAATGAATTCAGGGTTCTTGTTCAATGAATTCTGTTTTTCTTTCAAACTTTGGTTAATAATTTATTTTCCTAACTTGAATATTTAGGTATCTTGTGATCTAACTAAAATTAACGCTTTAGTATTTAAACCAGCCACATCTGGCTCAAATATTGCACATGTTGTGTTCAAACAAGCCAAAGCTGGCCTCTCACAACTACCTTACAATGTCATTCTAAAAATGATCACACTGAAATTTCAAAGCTACAAGGTAATATATAATTAATTCAAAACAATGTGAAAAAGATAAGCTTTGTATTTGATAGAGTAATCTGAATGCTAAAGGATTAAGGGATCATAATTTTGTACTTTGGTATGTTATAATTTAAAATGATTAAATATTTTTGTTTTCAGATCCATTAGAATTGAGGAAGTATTGTGAAAAGAGATTTGAATTCAAAAAAATTACAGTTAAAAAATTTAAGTAAGTATTACAAACTCTTTAAAATCTCAGTGAGTGTTGGAAGCAGAAGTGTGTATAATATTAGTATTTTGAAAGCAATTACTCAGAGGGTCTAGTTCAAAACTGCTTTAACTCTTTTGTTACTAACCCGGCCAAAAAATTTTTGGTTCATAATACCAACCCGGCCGAGAGAACCTATTGTTATTTAAATGTAAATTTGAACCCAAATCTCATTGGTACATTCATTAAAACATGTGATTTCACTTTCTAAATAGTTGAGTTATAGTATCTGACATTGCTTCAAGTAATATCTCAACTCAGTGAATTTTGGGATATTTTTTTCCACATTTTTTTCGGCATCGATTTTTCTTCAACTTTGAAAATGGATAGGAGTTTCATGTTATCAAGCATTGATTCCAAATTTAAAGCTTTTTCAACGGAAAATAGGGAGATATCGAGAAAAAGAATGAAATAGGTACAAAAGCACGTGATGTACAAAATAATGAATAGGATATTTTTTTATCCGAAACCGAAAGCGGCAATGGCGACAGCAAAGACGATTTTACATCGGAATGTAGTAAAAAATTTTAAAAATGTTTTTATTAGCAATTTTTCTGAGGAGATAGTTTATCTATAGTCTTTCTTAGGAAGCAAAACCATTAGACTTTTATTTTTTTCAGTATGCTAGTTTGAAGCGATCAACGCGGAAACAAAATTACGCAGATTGTAAACAAACACAAAATGGGGGATCAAAGTTTGGAAAATTTGTGAAGCAAATACTGGGTACTGTTGTGGATTTAGTTTTTTATACAGGGAAACTAATGTTAGTCAGCATGGCTTAGGGTATGATGTGGTCTGGAAGTTATTGTTTGAAGCGATCAATGCGGAAACAAATTTACGCAGATTGTAAACAAACACAAAATGGGGGATCAAATTTTGGAAAATTTGTGAAGCAAATACTGGGTACTGCGTGGATTTAGTTTTTATACAGGGAAAATAATGTTAGTCAGCATGGCCTAGGGAACGATGTGGTCTGGAATTTATCACTTCCATACCATAACCAGGGCCGTATATTATTTTTTGACCGATTTCTTTAGTTCGGTCAAACTTGCGGTGGATTCCAGTATTTCAGTTTATTCCACCTTTATGGTACACCTGTTGTGCATTAAATTCAACTGATGATCCAGTGATGTGCACAATTCTTCTTTATCAAAATTTTGTTGCATATTCATTTGAATATTAGCTGATGATTCATTTTCTATGGTGATGTTTAAACAAAATTTTAATATTTTTTACCTTTTACTCAATTTACCTGGATTTACCTGTAATTAAAGTTACTTTGAGACAAAAGTTATGCAATAGAATTGATTAAGAACCCTTTCTTTAATTATGTTCCAAATATCACATTAATATGTTGATAAGTAAAAAAGTTACAGTTATTTAATGAAACAAGCCTAGATTCATGATTATTTTAGAATTTAATTGAAACTCATGAGGGGTGTATTTTGGTCAGAAATATAGTAACGAAAGGGTTAAGGCCTAGTTTGACAGGTTGAAGGAGCTGTGCTAATGTCCAGAGAATTGATGGGGTTAATGTTTTTGAACATTAACCACTGGGTACAGAAAGATATGGTTGGGAGTGAATTCCAGAGGAATGATATTCTGGGAGAAAATGTCTGGACAAACTGTTTAGCATGGGACCTGAGGGGAAAAAATGGACACAATATGGGTGATGAAGACAGGAGAGATGAATGAGTTGGGAGGACCTCAGTAAAAGTGACACAGATCCAGCTAGTTTCAATTAGTAATGGTTGTAAAGAAGAATGAAGGGAAAGCACATCTGTTAGCCTAGAGCAGGGATCACCAAACTACATGTGAAGTATTGGTTTCAACCTAAAAACCTTGGTATTAAGAGTGCAGCAAAATGTGTAACAATGTAAACTTGTCCAACCTATACTACCTTGTACAATCATGTTCAAATGGTAATGATTGATACAAGTTCAGTGAGTCTATAGACAGTCTCAAGTTTTGTTATTTGCTTATTTCATAAGCACAAGTATAGAAACAAGGATCAAATAGCCATAAACTGCGAATTTCTGTCTTGCCCTAGCAGAAGAACAACCAACAGCAGAACATATGAGAAGGAGTAACAACATCAACCGTAATCTTGTAGGGATGGAATCAACTATGTGTCCCTGTTTATTTTGATTGCAATATATAGAAAAAAAACCGACAAGTTCACATAAAATTTGTGCATGTGACTGGCAGTTTTTAATTATTTAAACAAATGCACAGCATTTGTTATATATTGATTAAGAGTTCAGTACACAATACATGCCACCACAATAAGAAAGTTGATTCAGTGGGTTGCAGCTGGTATGTAATGATCTTCCGAATAACCTTTCCCCAGGAGAAGCAGCTTTCCACCTGGTGAAGATTGGCGATTGAGTAGAACTTGCTGTAAATAGGGATACCAATCGATGACAGGATTCCATGCAGATAAGGGGCATTCAATGGTTTGGACAACTTGCTTGGCCTGCTCATTTGAATGTGGATGATAAGGAGGTGTATATATGCTCTTTATGCCAAGAGATGATAGCCAAAATTTCAATGTTGTAAATTCAGTACATACAGTCTGATACAGTAACTTTTGGCAGTCCAAACAGAGTGAAGAGACACGTCAAGCACTTTTTTATGTTTTACTTTTTGCATGAGGTGCAAAGGATAGCATCAGTGTCGTTGAAATATGAATCGACGACAATAAGTAAATTGCCAATTCAGTTCATGAAAGCCCAATCCATGTAAATATGTTCCCAAGGACCGTCTTTGTTCCATGTCACTATCAAATTGTCTTTCATACTTTGATTCTGCTGCCAAGTAGTGCAATTGGAAATGAAGGTAGTCGCATCTTGAGACATATTTGGCCACCAGAGCTCAAGAGAAATTTTATTGAGCATTTGCTGAACAGCCAAATGTGTATCATGACTGTCGCGAAGCACACTGTCACATAGTTGGTAGGGAACAAACATTTGCGTTTGCAAATATAGAATTCTGTCTTCTATTGTTAGTTGATCACGCACACATTTCAAAGGGAGGTTGCAGTTGTTTTGCGAAGTTCATTTTCTGGATTTGAGCATGCGATTGATTTGCTGAATGTGTCTGTTGCATTCAGTGATATTTTTCACATGATCAATGTACATGGCTCAACTGCAAAGACAATTCCCTCGTCCTCTACTTTCAATCTCAACATTGCATCAACATGAGGAATTTTAGAGCCAGAGATATGGGATATATCAAAAGCAAATGCCATTAATTGAATAGCTCATTGTCTGATTTTAGCAGAAACATTCATTGGGATCAGCTTTTTTGGGTGGAAGATATATTTTAAGGGTCTATGATCCATATTGAGTTTGAACCTTTTACCTAGCAGAAATTGTTTGAGATGGGTAATGGCCCATACGATGGCAAATTCACATTTGATATTTGACCAATTAGATTCAGCAGGTGTCAATTTTCTTAACACACATGGTGACCATTTTGTGAAAGTATTGCAGCAATGTTGTTCATTGATGCATCCATCATGAGCTTGGTATAGATCAAATGGCTTCAACACTGGTTCTTTGCATAGCTCATCTTTAATATTCTTGAATCTAAATTAACACTTGTTTGTCCACTGAAAACAATTGGCAGTAGCTAGTTTCTGCATGCTAATTGTTTTCTCATTGATATTTGAAATGAATTGCCGAAAGTATCCGATTAACCCAAGAAAAGATTGCAGTTCCTCAGTGTTTTTGGCTGATTTAATGCTATGATTCTGTGAGTGAGTTCCTTTGCAGGTTTAATTCCTTCTGCCAATATCCCGTGGCCTAAAAATGTGATGCTTATAGTATTTTGAACACATTTTTCTTTTGTTGACACAGCCTTGTTTCTCATGTAGTCTTCCGAGGATGGCATTTAAAAGTTTATTCAGGCTCTCTTCTGTCTTAACAAAGACAATTATATCGTCTTGGTAGGCAATGAAATTTTTTAGTCGCTTGAGCATTACATTCTCTATAGCATGCTGAAAAATTGCAGAACTATTTTTCATCCCCATCTGTATTCACATAACCAAGTATACTCCTCTTGTAGTATTGATGGTGCAGAGTTTTTGACTCTTTTCATTGAGTTCGATCTGCTAGTATGCATTGATTAAGTCAATCTTAGTGAAGAATCTTGCACCACTAAGCTTGCTGAACATGGTTTCTATTTGTGACAAAGGATAAGCTTCCGTGCATATTTTTTCATTTAATTGGGACACATGTGCAGTCGTCCATTTTTCTTTCTAATCCACATGACTGGAGAAGTTTTGAGTATACCACCCAGAGCACAGTTTTTAATTACACCTTTGGCTTCCAGTGCATCTATTTTCTTTGCTACATCTTCCTTGAGAGTAATAGATATGCTTCTAGCAGCACAGTATCTATCAGAGGCATTAAGTATTAATTTGACAGAAGCTTGCTCTCCTTTTATCATTGGCAGAAATGACACAATACTGCAAATTTTTTCAAAATTGAGCAGGTCACAACCTAGTAGACCATATCTGTGGTTACCTTTAATTATTTTAAAAGTATGGAGGAATTACCAACCTCCTTGTTTCACACTAAGGCAAGCGTCCCCAATGCATTCCATGTGGTGTACATCATACGATTAGTTTGAAGTATGTTGCCATGTAATTGTCATGCTATTATCCTTTGCTATTACAGATGAGGTAATGCTGCAGGGAGCACCTTTATCATACATCATGTCTATCATGTGCCCATTAAATGAGGCAGATTCAAACTTGGGCTTTTCCAATGCGTGACTGATAAAAGTCATGATTTCATCCTGATGACTCATCCTGCGATCATTCTTGGCGCTTTAGCAAACTTTTGTATAGTGGCCTTTCTTGCCACAGTTTTTGCAGATAGCTTTTATTGCAGGGCATTTATGGTGTGGAAACTAAAGTTTTCCACAGCAGTAACAGGATTGGTCTCTCAAATTTTTTCTTTTATTTTGCACATTTGTTTTGGAATAGGCATTGACTTCTCCTTTTGAAGTGTTGTTGCAAAATTCAGATATTTGCAAAGCATGTTGTAAAAATTGTACTGTAGCTTCTAAACTGAGTTTGTTAACATCATTAGCTTGAAGAACTTTCTCTCTTTCCTTGGTGCTGCTTTGACTGACAGCCAAGACAGTGTAAGTTTTTCACTCACTGGCATTTTAGATGTTTTCAGACTTTCAAAATCGCAGTATTCACTGGCATGTCACAGATTTGAAAGAAATTGAGAAATTGATTCATTGGGTTGTTGAATAGTGGAGAAGAATTTTGTTCTTTTGGCTAGTATCAGTTTCTTTGAATGAATAATGTGATATAGAATTGAATTTTTTAGATCATTGTAAGTCATTTTCATAATATTCTTCAAGATATTAATATCTTGGATAATTTTTAATTACGGAATTTCTACCAAAGAAATGAATTTCATAGCCATAGGACTTTGGTCATTACTTTGTAGGTTATCCTTTAATTCGTCTGCATAAACTTTTGCTTTGAATGCCATGAACCAGGTTGAGATGTCTTTGATTGACTGTAAGTTTATGTCATCAAGAGATTTTCCTTGCTCTATCAGCGATGACATTGCCAAGTTTTGTTGTTTGTGAATTCCTATCTTGCCGTAGTGGAAGAACAACCAACAGAACATATGAAAAGGAGTAGCAATATCAACCATAATCCTGTAGAAATGGAATCAACTATATGTCCCTGTTTATTTTGATTGTAATGTATACAAAAAAAAGTAGATAAGTTCATATAAAACTCATGCATGCCATGTGACTGGTGGTTTTTAATTATTTAAACAAATGTATAGCATTTTGTTTGATACTGATTAAGATTTCAATACACAACGGACAGCTTCTGAACTATTGAAATTCAAGTAATAGTGTTGTGCTAGTCCTTTGTGTTTGTTTGAGTTTGGTTCCCAGCATTATGTTTTAAAACTTGTGTTGCTTTGTGTTTTTATCAAAGAGAAATACGTTCTTCTGCAAACAACCAATATGGATTTGTAAACAAAACATTTAAGGAATTGGTTGACTTGTCTACATAAAAGATGGTACTTAACTTGTCTTGTATCTATGTTTGACTGAGAATCGCCTGTTGGTGTTTCAGGAGTCTCTATGTTGTTGCTGTACCTGCTACAAATAGCAACCTTCTTTAAATTGCATCCTATCATCTTAAAAAATAAAAACATTGGATAACAGTCTTAGATATACAAAATGGTATAATAGTCATATGTAGGACGCCTTTTATGGTAAGTTGGTTTGATTATGGTTTACTTGAGGCTAAACAACAACAATCATTTCTCTGTGCCCATTTGTTAGTGATTTATGCAGAATATCTTTTATACATAAACAGTGACCACATAAAAGACAGAACTGACACTTCACTTGTCATTTCATACCTTATCCATCTATTGAGTATCTTGGCAGGATTCAAGGGGTTTATTGTCAGTCAATTGAATCAGTATTTTTCCAAGCCACTAATTTCTTGCTACCTAAGTAGAATAATTAAAAACTGGGAACATCATAGGATGTAGGTTGAAAACTCTTGATTCTTTTAAATTTATTTCATTATTGCCACTCCTTTGTGTAATCATGATTATCTTTTGCAGAACATGGAAGGAAAGAAGACGTCACATGAGTTTAATGAAAAAGCAATCACGGCCAGCTTTAGTAAGTAAATTTATATTATGCCTTTTGTCATGGAAGTTTGTTTGTGGCAAACTTCATCATCAGCATTACCATCATTATACATCTGTTTTTCCATGGATTGAATTTGATGTATTTGATATTTCTCTATATCAATTTTCACATTTGAGTAACATTCTTTTCATTAATTACAAAAAGTTACCTATGAAAGTAACTCAAGTGGGGCAATTGCGTGATTTTAAATAATTCAAGTAGATAATGATCTACTGAATAACATGCAATTTATATTGTCATGCATTAATACAAAATTTTCTTCATCCTCTCATATAGCATATCAAAATTGTTTGAGATAATTCTGCAAATTTTAAAAGCTTGCAGCAAATTTGCAACATAAATACTTCGCTATTTCTAAAATGTTGAAAAATAACACACTTGATGAAAAATGCAGTTATATTTAAAAGGAATATCCTTTAACCAAAAAAAGTCAATTTTTCTTTATTTGTGTACACACACATGCACTTAAAATGAGTTTTTTTGGTTAGAGGATATTCTTTTTAAATACAAGTGCATTTTTCATCAGTGTGTTTATATATATGCGTATACACACACATACATACCTAAGTTTATTTTTCTGTTAAAAGTATTTCCCCAATCACAATTTATATGAATTAAAGTCCTTTTGAATTAATAATGAAAAAATTTGAAACATCTTGAGAGTCAACAGAAAGAAGGTCAAGTAAAAGTAGATGAAAATGTGACTTTTTCATTCCTATTTCATGCTGTCCTTTTTAATTGGTTTGTCAGAGAAGGGTATTGGCCATGGTCCTTTTCAAAATCTTTGAGAGTGGTGGTGGTGGTGGTGGTGGTAGGAGGAAGTTATCTGAATTCTTGCAATGTAGTGAATTCTGTTTCAAGTGGTCTTCCATACCATTTCCATCTACCATATAAGATTTTTGGGGTCCATGCAACCAAATTGTAAATTGGGGATCCACAATAGTATTTCAAGAGCCCCTGAAAAATTTTTTACTTTAGATGTATGTATCAATATGTATTGGAAGAAACACCTAGATTTCTTTCTTTAACGTTTTACATAGTTCAACCTACACAAGTTAATGTGAAAAACAAAATAGAATTTTGAAAGAAATTTCTATAAGACTAGTTTTTAAATATTGAATGGCTATGGGAGTTCACCAGAATAAAATAGTAATCAAAATGGTCGAGAACCCTTGCTTTAGTTGATCTGAGGTTATGGTGCTGTGCAGTGGGATTGAACCTGAGCCTACATGGTTGCAAAGAAAACTTCATCACTACACAACCATACATAGATTAATTCATATGAGTCTTTTTGAGGGGAAAAACAGTCTTTTTATCAAAATTTTGAATACTGTTTTGGTATATTTTTTTTTTTTTACTTACAGCCCTCAAATACCAAACTAATAACTTGCCCTGTTCCTTCAAGCAAGGGTGATGATAAAGTGAATCGACGGCGAGGTAATTACTAAATATTAAAACATTAGGATTGTTCCAATGATGGATTGATTACACACCACAAATTCATGAGGTTAAAAGGTTAAACCTTACAATATTTCTTCTAGTGTGACCCCTGAGTCATTTATTCTCTAAAATATGCCAATTAATGTGTAATGTATTTTTTTAGTTAGTAACTATCTCATCACTATTTTGTTGTGCATGTATAGTGAAGTTTTGATTAACTCTGAGATCTAGGAAGAGTGAAACATGTCAGAAGTCATCTCCCATACATGCCAGAATAATTAAAATAATGTTGAATGAATGAACAGGGCCATCCTCACGGCTGGAAGTTGTGAGTCTTGAACACAGCTGTCACCCTTGCCACAGATTGCGGTCTTCTGTCATTGACTAATATTGTCTTCACTCCAGGCATATTTCTAATTAGACTTTTTAAAGTTAATTATATTAAATGCTAACGCAAACTCATCTATTGTTTTTTATGTGAATGGTATTTTTGAGGAAGTACTGCCACAAAGGTTTTCTTTGGTTTCATCATCATCATTGAATCTTCTTCTGCCATACTGGGTTGGATTGGACAGTTTGACAGGGTCCAATGAGCTGGAGAACTGTTTTGGCATGATTTCTAAGGTTGGATGCCCTTCCTAGTGTTAATCACTTTTGTAAGTGTACTGGGGGCTTTTTTACATGATACTGGCATTAGTGAGATTGCCAAGTAACTTGCAAGACAAAGAAAAAGAAACCCCTACACTTAGTGTGGGAGGTGACTGTATGCCAGATGTTTAGAGGCTAAAGTATGACAGAAATTTGCACAGATGTCTTACTAAAGAGGAGATACAAGGCTGCCCTACATTATATAAGAGTTGATAGGAAGAGCTGGAAAGAAGACAATATTGATGGTGACAAGGTGTTAAAGAGTCCTCTCAAGATACAAGAAGGTGAGTATATTAGAGAATATGGATATAAAATTGGGAAGGGTGAATGGATAAGTTCATTAGAGTGTGAGAGTAGAGTGACAGGTAGTCATGGGCAGGTTCAGAGGTGACTCTAGGAACTAGAACAAGGCGTAAGTGTAGTTGATGGTAAATAATAGTATGAGAGGGAAGGTAAAAGAAATGGGTCTAGTTCAGAAAAGGTGATAAGTGGCAATACCAGAAGTATGGAGAATGGCAGTAGAATAAACTTGTAGATAGATCAGATAATGGGTAATCAGAAGGTGAAATTAGTCCCACACTCCTACTTTACAGGTAAGCAGTCCAAAGTTTATCTCTGAATTACTTGTTCCAACATATATAAAATTGCATGAATTTGCAAGAAATAGTGTGATAGGGTGAGATTTACTGTCCTCTCATTAACTACACTCTTTTCGCTGCTTCATAAATGTAGCATTAACCCTTTCGTTACCAAACCGCCCAAAGCCGCCCGAATTTACCTATTCATATTTAAATGAGAATATCAGAGCAAATCTCTTCAGTACATTCGTGAAAACACGTATTATACTTCGTAAACAGTTCAACTACAGTTTTGTACAATAATCGAAGTGTAATTTTAATTCCGTGAATTTTGGGAGATTTTTTTCCGAAATTTGTTCCCATTGTGTTTTCAAAATTTGTAATTCTGACAAAAAATGGATACGAATTTCATTATATCAAGCAGCGAGTCAGAATTCGAAGGATTTTCTACTGAAGACCTTCATAAATCTAACTCTATGACTGAAAAAAAAAAGCATGTGGTATTTGATAATGAATCTGATGTTTCATTTTCCGAAAGTGAAAACATTGAATCTGAGATCTCCGATAGCAATAAAGAAAACGAATTGGCACCTGAATGGAGTGAAAATTTAAAAACTTTCTTTCGGTGATTTTTCTGAAGAAACTGGACCAAGCCACAGACTTTCCCAGAAGGGTAAAGCCTTAGACTATTTCTATTTACTTTTTCGAATGAGCCTATTTGAAATCATTACGGCAGAAACGAACCGTTACGCTAAACGTAAACAAAGCGAAAGAAAGGATAGTTTGTTATTTCCCACAACCTTAAATGAAATTAAGGCCTATTTTGCCATAAATATTATTATGGGTATCAGAAAGTTACCCAGAATAACAAATTCTATCGTAAAATTTTGTTGTATACCCAATTGAATATTAGCTAATAACCCATTTTCTATAGCGATGTTTGAACAAAATTTTAATAATTTTATATTTTGTGGAATTTACCTGTATCTACCTGCAATTAGAGTGACTGTGACAAAAATTATAGTATAGAATTGGTTGAGAATATTTCATTAAATTATCTTCCAAAAATCAGATTAATATATCGATAAATAAAAAAGTTATAGTTGTTTAATGAAACCAGACTAAATTTATGATTACGTTAGAAATTAATTGAAACACATAAGGGGAGTAATTTGGTCAGAAATATAGTAACGAAAGGGTTAAGGTGGTTTATTCCCCAAATAAAACTCATAGGTATGATACTGTCAGTTCTACTCATATAGATTAGCTTGAGAGTTGATGTACAACTTTTTATTTCAGAATTTGTTCTAAACCCTAGTGGCAAGTCTTATGTGTGTATACTACATGAATACGTCCAGCATACAATGCGGGTACAACCACGATATATTTTTAGAGAAGTCGGTAAGTTTTTTTTTTTGTTTTTTTTACGTTCCTATTTTTCTTTGCAATTTTTAAAGCTATGAAAAAAAAACATTGCTTAATTTTTGTGATTTTCTACTGTTGTTTTAATTTTGAAAATCCATAAAACTATTTTCTTTAATTTTGTAGAAAATGCTCAAACTCCTTACAGTGCAACTATTGTGATAAATGATGTGGAATATGGTACGGGATTTGCTGGAAGCAAAAAAGCTGCTAAGATGGAAGCAGGTGAATTAATTTACATTTATTCATTTACTGTTCATTTAGATTTTGCTTTAAAATATATTTAATATTGGGAGCCTGGGCAGCTTTTCAGCTGGCCTGCTCCTGCCAACTGTCCAGCCCATACCAGCATGGAAAATGGATGTTAGATGATGATGATTGAGACAAATATTAAAAACAAGCTTATTTCTGCTTGAGTCATCCTTAGACTTTTTGTTGCAGAGTACATTTAACTATCATTAAGCTGTAATGCTAATTCTTCTTTCTGAATCACAAAGATATATAGAGGTGGTGCCTCTCTCTCTGGTTCCTGGAGTGTCGAGTTGAGAGAAAAAATATTCCCTTGTAAAGAATGTTTGTCACAGCTTTTCTTGAAAAGTGCAACTGAACTCTGCTCTCTTCACTTACACAGTGCTGAATCTGTTTACAACAAAGAATTATTAACATTTATGATACCTTTTTACTGTTAGGTGAACTTAACCATTACAATTTGTCTTAAACACAGATACAACACAATACTGGCGACTGGATATACAGTGCAATCCTCTCAGCTAGTTATCCAGTACCCTAGTGATTGAGCCATCTTGCATTCTCAAGCAGTGTTGAGTGTGTTCAAAATATATTATTCAAGTAGCTTACTGAACTTTGCTATCTAGTCTTTAAGGTGTATCTTATTGTATAGATTATGGCCTGAACACTTAGAAATTATATTTAGTTTATTAGTGTATATTGGCTTATTAAGTAAATTTTATTAACCCTTTAGGATTTAAGCTGGTCAGATCATACCATCAACATTTCAAAGCTATGAGATAATTTATGATGAATTTGAAGTAATGTGAATAAATAAGCATCACATTTGGCAGAATAATGTGAAAGCTAACAGGTTAAAGATTCTCCATTGACTTGTAATTGATATTTGTGTATGAAGATTTCAGCTTTATTACATCATGAAACAATGTTCAGTTAAATGTTTCTTTTTTTTATATATATATATATATTGGTTTGGGTTGAACCAAACTGTGAAACATTGTTTCAATCTCTCTATTGTTTACATGAAAGCTCATTATTTTTGGCTTTTTTATTTCTCATTTTAGCGAAAGCAACACTTAAAGTGTTAATTCCTGAAATGAATAAGATGACAGAAGACAACAAGAGTTATGAATCTGAAGATCTGTCTGTAAGTAAATTTTATCATGTTATTATAATGGCTTAATACAAGACTATATATACTTAACTGAGAATAACTAAAACAAATGTATAAGAAATTTAATGAACTGTTGTTGTTATTAACGACTCAGTCAGTCACTCTTTAATACTAGTAAAGTACAGATGATCTATTAATATAGACAAGTTAAGTACATGTGATGAATAATCTGTGAATGTTGCTGGGATTTTAGTAGTACTGTTGGTGCATGTGAACAAAACAACTGTGTTGAAATGGAGATGGGAGGAAAAAGTGTGTTCTGGAAAAAATGGTAATTGAATATTATAGAATTGTAATTTCAGAAGTGCCTAAAGGAATGGTTTTTTTTTTTTTCCTAAATCAAATTATTGATTTGTCAAATCTAAATTTAAGTCTGTTTGAAATGTATTGAAGTTAGTGTTGTATCTATTGTAATCCTAAGTTTGTTTTCATTAAAGCATATTCTTTTTCTTCAGCTTGTGTTATCCTAGAATCAGTTTATGCAGTTTGTCCTAATGTTAAATTTTCTGAAATCATTTAACAGAATAATGTTCATTTGTTTCAGTTTTTTGATGAAATTAAAATAGAAGACCCCCGTGTCTATGAACTTTGTAATAAAGCTGGACAGCCAACACCCTATCAGATCTTATTAGAATGTCTCCGCAGGTAAGCATTGGGTTTCAACAAGGAAAGCTTTCTCATTTTTTTGTTTTTATGTGAGGTCATTCTTCTGAGGATGAGAGATATTTCCTTCATTAAGGATAATATTTCATTGAAGTTGTTGGGAAATTAGTAAATAGTGGAAATGATTAGTTGTTATAGTTTTAGAAGGAACAATTCTCAATCTCCCTAATTATATTGCATATAAATTCAACAGTTTCCAGTGCTTTTCTATAAATCTGATATATATGCAAGTTGCCTGGATTGATATAAAGTAAGAATGATAACATTTAGGGCAATTGTGTACAAATTGGATTTTATGAATGGCATCATTGTGTTTTGTTTTTCTTATTTTTTATCCAATAAATTTTCCTACTGTAACAGGAGCTAGCTTAAAAGTCCGCATGGAATGTGGCTTTTAAGATAGTAAAAGAATATAGGTCATTAGCATTATTAGATCTTACTCAGATCTCCTTGCCTGTTTGGAATATGTAATTTTAAATCTAATTTTTCTATAAGTTTCTGTAAGCGATATTTTGTTTGTTTTTTAATGTAACTCATACTCTGATTTGTTTGAGCATGAGTAAATTAATTCTCTCAGTATAACTCTTCAAGTTTTAGTGATTTATTCACTCACCAAAATTTTGTGCCACTCCACATTGCCATTCAGTCACCATGCACATATACAATGTACTCTTTCCTGAGCCAAAAAAAGAGCCTCTGAGCCTCTACATGTCTAATTGACCTGCCAGGAATAACACAAATTTTCCTTCGATCACAGACTGCTGTCTAAGATGATATTTAAGACTATGTTGGATATTGTAGTATTAGATACATGGTGTCTTAAAGATGGGATGATTAATGCTGGCATGCTTTTGCTCATATGTCTGCTTAATCAGGGTCAACTTGGGGCTAAATGACTACAACAATGGATCTGTTCAGTTTGGCACAGATTTTTTTAATTAATTTTTTTTTAACTAAACAATTTCAAACTTTGGAATTTCTCACCCAGAACACAGTTTACTTTGAACATTTTTGACAAAATTTCGTATTTTAGAAGTTATTTTGTGTTGAAGTTGTTGTATTTGGGTAATTTTAGCCAATCAATGATGTGTATTCAGTTGAAGAAAGCTACTGCTGTTTGTGATAGTAATCGAAGAGGAAAAGCTTCCTGGTCATCTCAACTAAATGTCACCACTCTGTTCTATTTTATTTTTTGTTTACTGCCTGGGTTGCATATTACATGCTTTTTTAACTATGAGATGTATTGTTATTGTTATAATTTTATCTTACTATAATCAACAACAAACACATTTTGTCATTATAAAAGTCTTTATTAGATTAAAAATAACATTATCAAAATATGAAGGTAAAACAAGTATGCTTTGTTTTCTTCCAGGCACCAATGTACTGTTGCTATAGTCTTTCACATTGTTCACCAACCGATCTTTCCTCTGAAAAAAATCAGTGGAATCGGTCAATCTCCATACACAAATTATTTTCCTCCTGAAACTTATAAAAAAAGTACACATATTAAGCGCACTTTTCTATAAGCCTCACTAAATTTCCCAAGTAAAAAATAGCAGTTTATACACAGGAAAATATGGTAATTGTAGTGGCAGTGACAGTTTGGTTGCTAGTTGATAGTGTAGATGTGGCTGTCTACCTGTAGGGAGGGAAAGAGTAAGGAATGCAGGGTCCTGACTAGAAAGGATAAAGGTGGCACCTTCTTCACTTGACATACAAATAGAACAGAGTAGTGACATTTAGTAGAGATGACCTGGAAGCTGTTCCTCTTTGATTACTATTGCAAACAACAGTAGCTTTCTTCAACTGAATACACATCATTGATTGGCTAAAATTACCCAAATATGACAACTTTAACATGAAATAACTTCTAAAATATGAAATTTTGTCAAAAATGTGCAAAGTAAACCTTGTTCTGGGCAAGAAATTCCACCAGTATTCAAAGTTTAAAACTGTTTAGTTAAAAAAAATTAATAAAAAAATCTGTGATCCAAATTGAACAGATCCACAACAATAATCCTTTCCCTGTTTTTGAGATTGATTGCACCAAAGATTATGAGTAAAAAGTAAGATAGCTTTTAAACACAAAATTTACTCCTAAACTTTGGGTGATTAAACTCTTTGATTTAAATATAATTTTTTGAATTTTTTTTGTAGGAATTATGGTATGGGAGACACTCAGTGTCAAATGGAAATGAAGACTCTCAAGCACCAAAAGAGTGAATTTACTATGACTGTTGGGAAGCATAAAGCATCAGTAAGTTCTTTTATCCCCTCATCACCACTTGTCAACTGGTGTTGGTTTGTTTACATCCCTGTAATTTAGTGGTTTGACAAAAGAGACTGATAGAATAAGTACCAAACTTAAAAATAAGTACTGGGGTTGATCTGTTCAACTAAATCCTTTAAAATGGTGCCCCAGCATGCCTGCATTCCAGTGACTGAAACAAGTAACGGATAAATGATAAAAATTATTAGGAACCTTTGATGAAATTTTTATAATAATTGAAATATAATCTTGACTTTCCTCATGTTACTATTTATCAGTTTTGCTTAAAGTTGTTCTCTAGTACAATTTATTGTCCCTCTAACTTTTCCACATACAATTTCAATTTTTGTCTTCTATAATTAAAGGTTATTTTTGGTAAATGCTCTAAATCAATCGTTCTCAACCATTTTGTACTTATGGACCCCTTTGATACTTTTTTCACTCTACTGGACCTCCATAGCCATTTGTTGTATATAAAAAAAATCCTATTGTATTTTTATAACTAAATATTATTAGGAACTGTATAAAATATTAAAATATTTTGCACATGGTAGAAATATGATCGATTCATTGTACATAAAATCTTATTGGGTCTCCTTTTGTTTTGTTTAACTCTTTAAATTTCCCAGTAATTTAACTACCTGGTATATTTTTACTTTCAGGTTGTGTGTAAAAATAAAAGAGAAGGAAAACAACAAGCTGCACAGGCTATATTGCAGGTACGTTTTACGGTGTTGACAATTTATTTAGAAATTAGACTTAATTTTCCTTTTTCTGAAGGATAAAAATTGTTTGTGTTTATTTCATTAAGGAAATTTGATACAACTTTATATATAAGATAATTCATAAACTTTTTTATGAACATGTTCATTGTATAAATTTCCAATACAAAATAAATACTTCTACATCTCTATAATACATTTTCAACTCTTACTTATACCTCTTAAAAAAGGATTAACCCTTCAGCATTCACATTATCTTATCAAAAGTAATGCTTTTTTATTCACATTGTTTTGAATTATGAATTATCTTGTAGCTATCAGATTTTGATAAGGGAACTATTAATTTTTAGAATGATATTGTTGGGTTGGTGTGAAAAGTCAGTTTGAACATAAACAGACAGAATATTTTGGCCGGATATGGCCAGTTTAAATGCTAATGGGTTAATATTTTAGTGTTTTTTGAGCGAGTAGCTTTATGTGTATAGTAAAACTCAAGTCCTCATATATTCAGTTGACTTTGGAAACTATAATACAATTATTTGTACTATGTACTTGTTATTTTATGCTTATTTAATCACAAAGAAGAATACTAAATTTTTAAAATATTTTTCCAGCGTCTCCATCCACATATTACCAGTTGGGGTTCTTTATTACGGCTGTATGGTCGAATTTCATTCAAAATAATCCGTGAAAAGAAAGTAAGATATTTTTCCTTCTTGATGTTTCAAGTTTTATGTATTATTCCATTAAATACATTTTCTTCATTGTCTTATATTTTTTTGTCATACGAAAGAAATCATTTCTAGACAAGCCATACTTTGTTGGCATCAACTCCAACAGCCTCATAATTCCTGTCAGTTGAACTATTTACATCCGTTTGCCCTCAACAAATAGCATGTTATAAATAGGTCATTAGCATTATTAGATCTTACCATAAATAATTAAACATTTCTGTTACTGAATATAGACTACTTCAAATAATAGAGGAAGAGTTAACTTGAACATCTATTTTTATATAATAATTATTCAATGGCAATAATTAATAAGTTAAGAATATAAAATAAATTAAGATATCAGTAACTAGAAAAAACTTTTTACTATAATTATTTAGAAAATTAGACAACTAGGTAGTCTGAACCAGTGCTATTTTTTCTACCACTTTTATTCCTTATTGTAAACACTCATTCATTTATCAGCAGGACTAATAAATAAACAAGTATTGAGGATTAGAAGAAAAAAAGAAACTTTAAATAAAAAAAGCTTGCCATGCAAATTTTATTTTTTTTATAAGCAACTGCATATATCTAAAATTGGATGGTATATAATGTTTATGTTTTAGCATGAGTACATTGTTAGTTATCAAATTGATCTCTGGAACAAGTTACCTTTGGCTGAGCTAGTAAATTAAAAGGATCTAAATTGGAATGTCATCATCCCCGTTCATTTAACATCCATTTTTCTGTGTTTGCTTGGGTCAAGCATAATTTGTTGAGATAAATTTTCTATGGCTAGATGCCCTTCCTGTCATCAACCTTCAAATGTTTCCAAGTAAGGTAATAACTCCCCTTGTCTTTTGGGCATGTTTTCATGGAAGACTGGAAATCTCTCTCACACACACACACACACCACTTCTTTCAATTTATGTTTATCAGATTCACTCACATGGTTTTGATTGACTCAATAATATGTCTTAGTCCCAACCATTCCAATGGTATTTCATGATCACTTATCCCATCTTACATTTATGATAATATTTTCACTCTTCTCATATCAAACTTAAACAATTGATGTTGGAAACAACATTCAGCTGTATGCCATTTACTATAATCGATTTTATTACATATTCTAATTAATAAAATTCTTTCAGATTTATTAGTAAAAGAAATTACAGAGACAACATATACAAAGTATTTATTTCATTATCAGACTCTTGTTACTTATGAAAATTATATTTTTCAAATTATATCTATAATTTAATTTTTAAAAAATCAAACTCGGCAAAATGAATTATAAGAAAATTATAAAGAATTTCCATAGATGTCTTGTTTTGATATTGTATAGACTCCCATTTAGGATTCCTCCCTGGGATAATAAACTGTCAGAAGTTTGAGTTGTCTTGTATTTATTATTTCATTTCTGTCAGCACTTTAGTTTACTAAAGGATTTTTTTCTGCATTATTCTCTTTCAGGAAGAAGAGCAGAGCATTACTGAATTACAGTCTCAGGCCAAGTCCAACAAACCCAATACAGCAGTGTTAGAGAAACTCAGAGAAGAAATGCGCAAGATTAAATTACAGAGGGTCAGTATTTTGCAATTCTGGAAATATCTGGTTCTTTGATGTAATTGATTTTTTAAATTTTAGACTCATTACTATATATAGTCTAATGACATTTTTATTATTACATACATTGATAAGGCAGTGAGCTGGCGGAATTGTTAGTCCGCAGGACAAAATGCTTAGTGACATTTTGTCTATCTTTATGTCTGAGTTCAAATTCTGCTGAGGTCAACTTTGCCTTTCATCCTTTCAGGGTTAATGAAATATGTCCCAGTTATAATAATGAAATTATTGTGTATAGTGCTCAGATGCACTAAAACTTGTCAATGTTTCATGTTGCAAGACAGTGTGTGAGAGAGAATCATGATGTCATAGGAGAGAATGTCTGCATGGATGATGGCTCACTTGCATTTAATAAGACTGCAAAGAGAGAGACTTGGAGACACCACTATGAAAGGTTGCTAAATGAAGAGAAAGAATGGGAGAAAGAGAGTGTGCCGAATGTTGACCCAACTGAGGGCCCAGCTATCCGAATTGACAGTACCTTGGTAGATAAAGTAATTAAGGATATGAAGACAGGGAAATCCCCCGGCCCATCAGGAATCACTGCAGAGATGCTTAAAATATCTGGCAGTGTCAGCTATAGTCTAGTCACCTGTATAGTCAATCAGATGATACATGAAGGAGTCATACCCAATGACTGGTGTAGCAGCACCATAGTCAACTACTAAAAAAGTAAAGGTGATGCATTAGATACGAATAATTACAAAGGTATCAAATTGTTGGATCAGGTAAAGAAAGTCATGGAGAGGGTCATAGCCCAACTAATTAGGGAGAGAGTTAGTTTAGATGAGAGGCAGTGTGGGTTTGTGCCAGGGAGAAGTACCACTGATGCTATATTTCTGGTAAGACAGCTGCAGGAGAAATATCTAGCCAAAGATAAACCTCTGTACCTGGTGCTGGTTGACATGGAGAAAGCCTTTGAAAGGGTCTCCCCTGATTCCTTATCAGGTGGTCAATGTGGAAACTAGGGATAAATGAGTGGTTAGTGAGAGCTGTACAAGCCATGTACAGGGATGCTGTCAGGAAAGTGAGGGTTGGCAATGAGTATAGTGAAGAATTTCGGGTAGGGGTCCAACAAGGATCCTCAGTCCCCTCTTATTCATCATAGTCCTCCAGGCAATAATGGAGGAATTCAAAACAGGATGCCTCTGGGGAGCTTCTGTATGCTGATGACCTTGCTCTAATAGCTGAGTCACTATCAGAACTTGAGGAAAATTTCAGGTGTGGAAGCAAGGTCTAGAGTCAATCTTGCAAAAACCAAAGTCTTAAAAAGTAGGAAGGCATAAAAATCACAAATCCCTTCAGATAGATGGCCCTGCTCAATCTGTAGAAAAGGTGTCAGTAGAAACTCCATAAGATGTACCTGGTGTAAACTATGGACACATAAAAGGTGCAGCAATTTCAAAGGAAGGCTAACTGGGAAGATAGTTTGTGTGGCAAATGCTCAGAGGCAATAATCACTGAAAATGTGCAGAAAACAGCTTCCCAGCTTCCATCACATGTCGGGGAAAAACTAGAAGTAGTTGATAGCTTCTGTTACCTAGGTGACTAAGTCAGTAGTGGGGGTAGATGCTCTGAGAGTGTAGCTGCTAGAATAAGAATAGCCTGGGCAAAGTTCAGAGAGCTCCTACCTTTGCTGGTGATAAAGGGCCTCTCTGCTGGTGACAAAGGTAGACTGTATAATGCATGTATGTGAACAGCTTAGCTACATGGCAGTGAAACATGGGCTGTGTCTGCTGAGGACATGTGTAAGCTTGCAAGAAATGAAGCTAGTATGTTCTGCTGGATGATTAATGTCAGTGTGCATACATGACAGAGTGTAAGTACCCTGAGAGAAAAGTTGGACATAAGAAGCATCAGATGAGGTGTGCTAGAGAGACGACTGTGCTGGTATGGTCATATGTTGTGTATGGATGAGGACAGCTGTGTGAAAAAGTGTCAAATCCTAGCAGTAGTGGGAACCTCTGGAAGAGGAATACCTGGGATGAGGTGGTGAAGCACGACTTTCAAATATTGGGCCTCATGGAGGCGATGACGAGTGAATGAGACCTTTGGAGATAACTGTGGCCTATGCCAGTGTAGCATAACCAGCCATGTAAAAGTACACTTCAATCATTGGGCAATAAACTGTGCTTGCAAAGACCTGTTGAGTCATTGTCATGGCCGATGCCAGTACCGCCTAAGTGGCACATAAAAAGCATCATTTGAGTGCGGTCATTGCCAGTGCTGCTTGACTGGCTCCTGTGCTGGTGGCATGTAAAAAGCACCATTCAAGCATGGTCAGTGCCAGTACCACCTGACTGGCTGTCATGCCGGTAGCATGTAAAAAGCACCCACTACACTTTCAGAATGGTTGACATTAGGAAGGGCATCCAGCTGTAGAAACCTTGCCAGATCAGATTGGAGTCTGGTACAACTTTCTGGCTTGCCAGTCCTCAGTCAAACCGTCCAACCCATGCCAGCTTAGAAAGCAGACATTAAACGATGATGTTGTTAATGATGATGATGATGTTGGTAACAAAGGGTCTCTTCTTTAGAGTAAGGGCAGATTGATGCCTGTGGCTGCAGAGGATATGCAAATGCTTAAAAGAAATGAAGTTAGCATTCTCTGCTGGATGTGCAAGAGACATCAGATATAGTGTGCAGGAGAGAAGACTGCGTTGGTATTGTCTTATGATGCATATGGACAAAAACAGCTGCATAAAGAAGTGCTGATCTCTAATAGTGGAAGGAACCTGTGGACTTAAGAAGAGTGGGGCATGTTCCTTTTTGAAGATAATCTATATTATTCCTAATTTTTGTTTATATTCCTTACAAAGTAACAATTTTCTACTCCCACCACTATCACTAATACTTAGTTTCTTAGTATTGTTACCATTATTACCATTTGTATTGTATGTTCAAAATGTTGATCTCTGCAACTTATTCAGCTTTTTCACTTCCCCACAACATTCCGATATCACCACTCCCCCACGACATTCCCATATCATAGACTTCACTAATATATCTCAGCCACAATACTGTTGGATCTACCAACTTTTAGTGTGTGTGTATACGTGCACACACATGGATCTACATACATTTGTGTATCTACATGTCTGTATATATCTGTATTAAAATGAATTTTGTTTGTGAGGCAGTTTTGTAGTACAGTTTTGATTTTGGTTGGTACATTGATAGTTGGCAACTGCTGTGGATTTATGTTTAATTGGTGCATAGATGTTTATTATATTGCTGTTAACTTACTACAACTACAAAAGACTCATTGACATCCATATATTATATGGTTAATTATGCTTGACCTTTATTGGTAACTAATAGCTATTTAATAGAATTCTTCTAGTTATATGAGTGGCTACTTTTGGATCTGTTTGGAGCCGTTGGCATGAAATATATTGTAACTATCTTGTATAATATTCAAGAGTATCATTCCAGTTGTATAATAACTTTTCTGTTATATACTATAACTGTAAGTTGTAGTTAAATGAAACTTTATGTGGGCCTGTTAAAATTCAATAACAAAAACATGCAAGATGAGTGTTTTGTTATTTGAGCAGAAAATCTGTGTCGCAGACGTCTGCAAATATGATGTAACAATCGATAGTTGTCTAAACCATTCAGAACAACTTTTTGTTGTTTAAAAACCTGAATACATTACATACATTACTAAAAATGATTTCGTTAATTCTAAAAATAAAAGAATTTGCATAATTTTGTGTAATGAAATTTAATTATATTTTTACTTTTTGCAGGAATCCATCAAATCAAGAGGAAAGTTGAGGCTTGAATCAGCTGTCCCTGTAGGAAATGTGTCAGGATTAGACCTCTGATACTAGTCCTTTGTTTACAGATGTTTGTTAATTTATGCTATCAATGCACTTAAGATTACTCTGTTGTTTTCAATTTTAATGCTTGTAGCCAATTGTTTCTCTCTCCCTCTCTCTTTCACACCCACACACATTCTCTTTCTTTCACCCACCACCAACTTTAACTTGAATGTCATTTGAAGAAAAGTAATATTGAGTCAATGACTTGGTCATTTTTCCATTACTGCACTCAACTATCAATCTGATCTTCCACAAAAACACTACCCATTTCTGTCTGTCTTAGCCATAGTTGTTTGAAGTGTGATTGAACTATATGGCGTCCTCAATGTTTTTCTTATTTTTGTGGGTGGGGGGGGGTCTACTTTTGAGGAACTTCCTACATGTCATCTTTAAAAAAAATCTCTTTACACTTTCCAGTATCTTGCACTATAGTTGTCAATTGTTTGCATAGAACTGTTTGTTATCTCAAAATCCAGCAACTAATTACACTGTATCTTATATGTTATTTTTTTATTGCATTTACATTTACACTGCATCACTTCAATTAGAAATGTGTTGATGTTGTGTAGCTAGCCTTCCGCTGACTGAAGAGGGACAGATGTTTGTTTTTGATAAACTTCATTATAACTCTGGACTTTTACATGGAACTTAAAATGAAAGCATTTGCAGTCGGAGGATGAAGCACAATTGTTAATCCAGCCACCACTTCCTCCTAGCTCATCTAATTCTGTGTGCTCTCATTTATATATATACAGAATAAGTGGGTGAAAAATTGTGATAACCAAGGGAGGCAAGTACTCCTTGCCCATTCCATATTCTTCTATTACTGCCTCATTTAAATATTTGGATGTTGACATTACATATACACACATGGTTAGTTTCCCATTCCTAAGCTATCATGGTTAAAGTGAAATTAGCTAAAATTGGAGTAAAGTGATGATAGCCTTTTAATAATTTATTTCTCATATATCAGTTGTTGTGTATTGTGCGTGCGCACGCACACATACACACACTGATCAATATTTTCAGATTCATATGTAATTCTTGTTAATTTAAAATTCTCAACTAAAGAGGAAATCCAAGATTATGGTTGAATTTTCAAAGCAGATATATTTTATGGTTTATGGTGGGCTAACTCCTTCATATGCAAGCATACATAGTGTGTGTGTGTGTGTGTGTGTGTAATCTCTTTAATAGATACATTTGATTTTATTCTTATAGCCCCCAAGCACAATATAAATTGTGACTCAGATATTTGAAGAAAAAAGTTTGCATTGTTCAAAACAGTATCATGTGAGATACTTTATAGCAGGTAGTCATTTTGTTAGATTTTAAGTAGTGTCTCTTGCTCTAAAAATTGGTGTGGATATGGTTCAGTTATTCCTCTCTATTTGAAATGTAATCTGACCAGAGTTTTTTTTTTTTATTTTCTTCGTATTTTAGCTTCTTTTCATACATATATATTTGTCAGGAATCAGGATTTAAGTAAAAGTTTTGTCTCCTTAAATTGAATTATTCACATGAAACCACTTTTCTTTGTTTTTAGTAGATTATTTCATTTCTCACTACCAGAAATATCTCTGTTCTGATCCAATTTTTTTCCTTCATTGGTTGTTTTTACTATATATAACTGTTAAAAATGTAAAAGGCCCTAGCATTTATGTGTCTTTCCTTGAAGGGAATCTGAAATCATTTATGCTGGGATTAGTTTAGTGAAGTTACATTAGAAACCATTTATTTTATAACTATTTTCACTTTATATGAACTTGATTTTGGAGTCAGTCATCAAAAATCAAAATGCTTTTTCAAGTTGCAAGGACATTGGCTCAATTATGCATTTACTACTCTTGTTTCTCTTAGTCACTTATTTTCACTGGCAGCTGAAGGTAATTAATGCAGTGAATAAACACTGATATCATCATGATCATTATTATTATCATCATTATTATCAATTAAGTGGCTATTTTTTAAGTCAAGTTTAAACCCAGAAAAATGAAGGTAATAGATGTGTGAACTAGTCAATTTTTAATTCACAATTACCATCATATTGTCTCTCCTTCCATTATTCCTTGGCATCTAATACATTATATTGTCTTAATATTGTCTACAGCTGCTATTTCACATGCTGAATATGAATTTAAATTCTTCTCTTATTGTTCCTTTCAGTGTTCTTATACCTCATTACAATATATTTAGCTTACTGTAAAGGGACATTATCTTAAAACTCAGATTTAGAGGAAGTACACAGCTGTCACTGAAAATCTCTATACATCAAAGTTATATTTTGTACCTATGTCAGAAATCAATATTTTTCATCTTCAAGACACTCAGGCGCTACAAATCTTCCATATATTTCTCTTTCCTTGCAATACCTTAAAAGCTGTTGTAATTCTGCTGACAACTGATCAGGTATATTTTTTGCTACAATCTCTCCCTCTCCTTACTGAAGATGAAAGACAGTAGCCAGGTATCCAGGTATGACAAGAATTTGAACTATAATTCAAGCTCAAATTCAATGGCTTTAGGCTGTGCAATGTTCCTAGTGGATTGCCAGTGTCATCAAATAGTGTTTCTGTGATAATGATAGCAGTCTATCATCAAATGAGATCTCTCTGCAAACCTGACAGTAACATATCTGCAACAGCTGACACTAAAAGGTTTTTGTGAATATTAATGTGAAAGAATTATTTGAATTATCAGTAGCTGCAAAACAAGAACTTCTCTACATTATAATATTCCCATTCATAGCACATTCTTTTGTGAAGCTATAATTTCTTTGTCAAAGGCTTTTTATTTAGTCTCTCTTTTACAAGAATTTATGCCATCTTTTATCAGTTTTCTAATTTCATTTATATCTCGTTGCTATTGTAAATATCAACTTTTTCTTTTATTGATTCATGCTCTGGTTTCACCTCCTAGAGTTTTAACTGCTTGTATTAAACCTAGTACTTTATTTGACACTTATTTTATTGATGATGTAAGAGATGAAAGGTAAAATCAACCTTGGCATAATGTGACTAAATGCCACATGCTGATTTTGATTGACCATCCCATGCCAGTGTGTGTACAGACACACATACTCACTCAAACACGCAATGTTATTGAACAATAATAATCAGTATTCAACACTGCATTTGGTGCATTCGTTATTTGTGAATTAACAAAGCTACCAATAGTTTCATGTGGAAAAGGTATCCACATTTCTTCAAGCAATCTATTTAAAAATACTGGTAATCGTCTCCATTTTTGAATGGAGACAATTATCAGTGTTTTTAAAGGACAGCTTGAAGAATTGTTGATACCCTTTCCACATGAAACCATTGGTAGCTTTGTTGATTAAAAAATAAAGTGTGTATGTACATCTGATGATTTTTGTATATGCATTCTTCACAGTTACTCTTCTACTAAAATATAATTCTCAAGACTGCTTAACCTCCCCAAAGTGCTGCTCAGTAGGATCAAATCTGGAACCATGTGGTTTCTAATTGAACTTAACTACATAGCCATAGTCTGTTGTTTATCTTTTCTAGATAATTACTTTATCAAATGTAACACTCTCTTGTAAGAAGTTTACCAGTAGCATATCTATTGTTATAATGATTTAATACAATAAAACATGCAATGGAATTGCTTTAGCGACTAATTTATGACGCTTTATAGTACATTATGATAACAAAATATACCAAAGATTATCACAAAAAAAGACCAAAAATGAATATAACCATAAATAGTTTTAAATGGGTAGTATGATTGTTCCACAGTTAGTTTTTGTTTAAACATCTGATATCAGATCAAGTGATTTGCTAAACAAGTACAACTACATAATCAATTCACTGATTTTACTTAATTAGCACCATTGATCTGCTTCTTTTATGGAAATATGGGATTTGAATGAATTTGCTGAATGAAATACACTCAAACATTTTTAGTAAAATGCAATTTTACATTTAGTTGAAGAAAGGAAACAAAAACCTGCTTGTTTTGTTAGAAGAGGTGAGATAATTTCATTAAATTAATTTGATTGTCATGCTTAAGAGGAAAATCTGATCATTCTTAAAGACAGTGACAGTCTCTGAAGAATAGACAATATGAACCTACTTAATAAATAGAGGTTTTTACTTATGTAAGTGTGACTGTACTGAATGATGTATGAAAATAGATTCTTAATGAACTGAAAATTTCCTCTAAACTAGATAAAGAAAACAAAAGTCTAGTGGCATTTGTTAGCAATTCACAAAAAACAGAAGAGTGTATTTCAATGAATTAAGATTTAACTCTTAACATCCTGTATGGCACAAATCTGCACAACATCATATGTTTTTCTGTCAGTCCTATGGTGCCTAAAACCATCTGAAATGAACTACTCATGTTTATACTTTTGTGGTTTTTGGAAGTAATATGCTCTCTAATCTAGAGGAGAAAACTTTAAAATCCCTTCCACTATCATATAAATTCAGTGCATCCAGTCATACTTAGTTAAAAACCATGCCATTGTCTTGAGCTATTTCTCTTAGCTCCACTAATGTCTTTCAAGCAGTTTTTATTAGCCTCCTGCTCTAACTTGCCTACAGCTAGATTATTAATATATAGATATAAATTATGCAGGTCTTGTATATTTTTATCTGTTGCAATATGTTTGCAGGTACAATTTAAGACACTGACCTTTGTGTGCACTGCCATTAAACTAAATTGTAACCTGTATATTTGAGATTTTGGTTCACAAGCAGCTAAGAGAGGGAATGTTTGATGTTTCATCATTTCTGGCAGCATCACTAAAAATTATTTGCAGGATAGATTTGACTTCACTCTTTTCTTATTTTCATCTTTTCTATGTATTAGAACTATTTCTTCCATGAGTTAACCTTTTGCAGTTTGTTGAGGAACTGAGAAATTGGAGATTATATTGATTCAGTAGGCTTTTATTACGTAACTCTACCTCATAGTTTGCTAGCCTACTTGTCATTTTCTCTACTGACAATTATAATTAACAATAGAAAATAAAAAAATGCAGCTGTGTAGTTTGTCTAAATTACAGCTTGAGCAAATTTTTTTCTTTACAAATTTATTAATTTAATAACAAAGGCTTTCTGAAAACTGATATCTTTATTCCATTTTGAAAACTAACATCTATATTCCATTTTGTAAACTAATATCTTTAGTCCCTGTCAATCTTATGTGTTGTTTTGTTTCATTTTCATTTTGTCCACCTGTAAAAGATCTGCTGGAAAATTTCATTCTGTTTCTAAACAATGTTAAAATATTTTGCTCAAAACATAAATGTCTTTGCACTAACATTCCATCATAATATAAGATCATGAAGCTATTTGGCTTACCCTTCAGTCTGTCAACATCCTTTGCTTATGTTAAGTTGCTGTGCTACATAATTCATCTCCATCTTCTTTTACCTTTATATCAAGCATACTATTCTCTAAGTTAGTGATAATCTGGCATATATTTCAGTATTTAATTTCATGTCTCTTCTTTATTCCACTTTAATAAAAATAAAATGGGACAATGTAATGTGAATGTTGAGGATTCTTCACTGTGAGAGATTATTAGAGAGATTTTGCTTGTTGGCTCACTAGATTATTGAGGATGTTGATCAATGAATTGTCACTCTGTAATTGATAGTAGTAGTAGGTTTAGCATAATATACAATTTCAAAATATATTAACAGATCAAATAAGAGTTTAAAGTGGTTTAAATGTCAGCATTAATTTTTTTTATATATATTTAAAGCAAAACTGGGTTGTCTATTATGATCAAAATAGCACCAGAATTCTTTGTAGCAGTAGGTCAGTCATATTTCTTCATAATCCTTTGCACTATATATATATATGTATGTACTGTTTTGGTGTCATTTGTCTAAATTGTGTACTCTGATGCTGCCTATCAGCTGGTATTAGCCACTAAGTCCAGTTGCTGTACTTTTTCACCAATACTAATAAAAAGTAAGATATTTTGTTATCAATATTAATACAAAGAGTCAGAAAATGACCAGGTAAAGAGCTAGTTGAAATATGTCACTGTGATATGATTATTAAACTCAAACAACAATGAAAATCATGCTATTCATTGGTAGAGTAATTTTTTTGTTTTTTAGATGTATAAATGTATCAATCATAAGTTGTAACTGTAAAGATAAGTTGCTGCTGACAGCCTGCTGTATTCTGCTAACAGCAACTATATTCTGCTCTTTCCTGTCTGAGTTTGCCTTTGTGAAAAACTAAATATCAACCTAGCTTCATTGTTGGCTAATTAGTAACCACAAAAGGCATCCATGATTCTTATACAAATATCCAAGTTTGCCAAACAAACAAAACAGTATTTTCCTCTCTTTCATTTTCTAGTATAGGAAAGTAGATGTGAAAAAAAACACAAATTGCAAAATTTGCTAGCTGAAATTACTAACATGTGTAAGTGTTAGTGAGAGTATTATTTCTAATTGATGATGAATGCTTGTATAGCATGATCTTACAGCACTCCTTTACTTTTTTGAGGAGTAACATATAAACACTGTCTACTGTAACTGAAATGGCACACAGTAGGTACACAGCAATATCTTATGAAGTAAACTGTTTGAAAAATCATTGGGAAAAATAATTTTCTGTTGTTGATGGTAATGTTGTTGATAATAATTATGATGAATTGTGTGTGTGTTTGTGAGAATGTTCATCATGACTAGTTTCTCTGTACAGTGTTATTTTGAAGGCAGTATTCAATACTTGTTAAGGATATAATTCACCCATACATAAAACATTACTTTAATTGCATAGCCGAAAAATATACTTGAAATATCTGCTTAAACAAATCAGTCAAAAGTCTAGATTTGAAGACTTATCCAATCAATGCTAGCATGAAAAATCGGGTACTTCTCAAGTCTTGCAATCCCATGTTAGAAACATGGTGTGTGCATGCGCATGTGTATGTGTTAATTTATGTGTGTGTCTGTGTGTGTGTGTGTATATATATAGCACTCTTTACTCTCCAGCTGCTGGAAAGTTTTGTTTGTTAAATACTCTAGTATTCCATCTCTCTCTTCTCTCTCTTGCTACCACAGTAAGGACTTTTAATTACAGAATCTAATTTGCTGAAGTGAATTAACAAAATAGAAACTTAAATCCTCCTGGCTGGGTGAAAATTCCATTTGCACATTAAATTATTTAATATACATATTTTGTGATTTTATTTTTTGGAAGGAAGGGTTGAAGAGGGGATTGTGATGCAGTAATAACTTCCCAGCTAATCTAATCCAAACTTGGTTTTGATTATCTTACTGAAACTGCTTCACTTTATAATAATCACTAATGCTATAAATCTGGGGTTTTATACTTAAGTAAAAAAAAAAAAAAAAGGCTATGTATTTATGTATCAATAGTATTTGTAAAATGTGCGTCTGCTTTGAATTTTAAGTCTTAGATTTTGAAAGACTGAGTACATAGAGTACAAACAATTTTCTACTATGGAAATATTGCTGGCCAAACCCTGCTGTCTGGTTCCGTTCAAAACCAATGAATGTTTCTTCATTGCTGACCACTTCATTAATCATTCAACTCTACCCTTTTTCTGACCAATCATTCGCTCTGAAGATCTCCAGTAAATGAGACAATCGCTCAATTAAGCTAAAGATTTTGCTAGCAAAGAAATCAACAAAAAAATTATGTATATGTGTGACAATAACAATGAGTTCTATCTTGAATGTCTCCTCCTTTCTCTCCCCACCTCCTCTGTTTTTCTCTCTCTCGTCTTACACTGCTTAAAGGTTATGGAACATAACTTTTCAGTTGTAGGAGTATTCAGGAAGTTGGAGACAGTCTCCATGAAATTCAGCTGTGATCGTTACTTCTTAGCCGAACAATGCATTCTGTTTCATCATCATCACCACCGCCTCATGTTTTTACATATCACTTTGCCACATCTTTCTCTAGTGCATACTTTGAGGCGGGAATGATGAGGAAAATGAAAAGGTTTAACTTGTAGATCTTCCCATTTCACCAAATATCAACTGGTGTATTGCGCCTGTGATAGGAGTTGTTGGAAGTTCACAGCTGACCAAGCTATTTTCTTTTTGCCAGCTCCATTCCATTGTGTATATATCTTGACTGCAGGCATTACTGTCTAAAAGATGATTCCATCATCTGAACAGGTCAATGCTATATCATGGTAGTCAATATTGCACAAAATTTTTGTGCCAATTCTGGAAGTAAAAACAAAACAAAACAATATTACTTATTAAAGAAACAGCATATTGAACAAATTGCTTAATAACATTTAATCCATTGTTTCATTTGTATTCTTCTGTCTATTTCCTACAGTATTCTGAGGAAAAAGAAAAAAAAAAAACCTCTAGTCGAATTAGATACCAGAAAAAACTTGTTTCCGACATATATATATATATAATCAAGTCTGTTAATTCTTGCTCCAGTGTTAAGCTGTCAAATTAAAGATGATGTATTGAAGTTGTCACCATTGTGTTGATTATTTCTTTTTTGTTTTTTATGCAGATGTATGTTTTACATGCCTGTTTATCAGATTGGTTACTGTAGTGGGATCTTTTCCCTTTCAACGGCAGATCAAAAAATTAATTTTTTGTAACTGAACACTTTCAAACTTTGGACACTGGTAGAATGTGTCATATAAAACATCTTTTACTCTTAGCGTTTTTGAGAAAAGTTTATATTTTCAAAGTTATTTCGTGTTAAAGTTGTATTTAGGTAATTTCAACCAATCAATGACGTGTATTCAGCTGAATAAAATTACTGCTGTTGTTTGTCAACAACAACTTCCGGCGGTGTATATTTCGTTTGTCACTGTTATTTATGACATATTTCATCTCAGTTACGTTCGTGTGAATAAACGAGTGTATCTGAAGCATGTTTACTTCATGGCACCACCATAATTGTTCGTGCATTTCTCCTGCTTTTAGGATTTCTTTCCTGTTTTTCAGCTTCTATTTTCGGAAAGACTTCCTCCCCACCATTTTCTCAAATTATTGTTTTTTTAAACATTTTTTTGCGAAAAACCCAGCTTTCCAGATATGGATATTCCGGAAAATTGCCAAAAATCAGAATCTTGAACCCCCCCTCCAATTTCTTCATTTTTCACTTTTTTCCATAACTCTAACCCTAACCCCCTAAAGCTAAAACCAGTACAAACACATGATGTCATAAATAACAGTGACAAATGAAACATACACCACCGATAGTTGTTGTTGACAAACAACAGCAGTAATTTTATTCAGCTGAATACACGTCATTGATTGGTTGAAATTACCGAAATCCGACAACTTTAACACGAAATAACTTTGAAAATATAAACTTTTCTCAAAAACGCTAAGAGTAAAAGATGTTTTATATGACACATTCTACCAGTGTCTGAAGTTTGAAAGTGTTTAGTTACAAAAAATTAATCTTTCTATCTGCTATTGAAAGGGAAAAGATCCCTGTAGTGTTCCCAACAAATTTACATAATTCTATTTTATACTAAAATGGAGATGCACTTGCATGGGAAGTGTTTTGATCTGAGATCATATGTCAAAATTAAAATGATTGCAGTGTGGATCACATTTTAGCCATTTAGAAACACAGTGTGACTATGTTGTTAGTGACCAGGTGACAGTTTCAGGTGATGGAAATTTTGACACCATCATCATCATTTAGCATCTGCTTTCCATGGTAAGCTGGAGAATTGTATTAGGTTCCAATCTAATTTAGCATGGTTTTTACATGCCAGTTAGGTGACACTGACATTGACCACAGCTACAATTTCATTTGTCATGAGTCTTCCCAAGTACGGCATATCATCAAAGGTCTTGGTCACTTATCACCTCCATGAAGCCCAATATTTAAAGGGTGCCTTTTACGTGTCATTGGCATGGGTGACTGTTTTGTGACACCAGTATTAGCCACGACTATATTACATTGATCATATTACAAATAATAAATGTTTAAATAAAGTCAACAGTCTTTGTGTGTTACTGAATGGCTAATATGCATCTTCCATGCTGCAATTGTTTATTTTATACTAATCTTATTTCATTGATTTATAATTTTTATATATGATATGGTTTGAATATTAACCTTAATCCTGACCTAGTACTGTAACTCACAGTTTAAAAATTAAGCAAATTACTTTTCATCTATTAATAAAACAAAATAAAGTAATAGTGTGGAATGCACTATGATTTGTTGGCACGTGAAAGTAACCATTGTTATAAGTTGTTTAGCCTTCAGGTCAGCTGTTCTTGGATTATATTACCCAATGTTTTCTTTTTTGACACATTAAAAATGGGTTTCATTTCAGGGAACAACTGTTGTGTGCCATGTCTAACAAGTTGAGTGATTATATAAAGGCTCCCCCAGGATAATGTGTGTGTGCATGTATGTATGTGTCATATATATATATATATATATATATATATATATATATATATAAGCACCCACTACATTCTCGGAGTGGTTGGCATTAGGAAGGGCATCCAGCTGCAGAAACTCTGCTAGATCAGATTGGAGCCTGGCGCAGCCATCTGGTTCGCCAGTGCTCAGTTAAATCATCCAACCCATGCTAGCATGGAAAGCGGACATTAAATGATGATGATGATGATATGACTAACTAAACAGCCATAATTGTAATCATGTAAAACATTTCTTTAACCAGACATGGTAACACGAAAGCCTTGAACCAATGAGGAAGCTTCTACATGGCATCTTGTGTCCCAATTCATGTCCATATTATTTAAAGTTGTATGGTTCCCTGGTACCCACTTCTGCAGCTGTAGATACCATTATTTTGGTTCATAAGTTTGCAGTAATATATGATGGCACCATCAAATTAACAGTCTATCATTAATCATTGTTGCCTCACTCACCTTTCTACTACTAAAAGTTTGATCTTTAAACCTAGTTTTGAGGCCTGTACAAAGCTGTCAGCTGAACCCAGAACTCATGATAGGTAGGGTTGTTACTCCCTGAAATAGCTAAAACTCTACCTGCTAGCCCTAAAAATCTTTAAAAATTGAAAGATCGGAATTGTTGGTGTTAGGAAGGGCACCCAGCTGTAAAAACCCTGCTAAAACACACACAAGTCTGCTGCATGCTCCTTCCTGGCCAGCTCCTGTCAAACTAGTAAATCCATGCCTGCATGGAAGACGGATGTTAAACAATGATGATGATATTTATATTGATTCTAAAAAGATGGAATGTTTATGGCTAGAACACAAGATCAGAAGATTTTAATCTTTTGTTGTTCAGTGATCTCTTTTACTGAATGCTATTTTACAAATGCTCTCTCATTTAAATAATGCTAACACTTATTTTGTGATTATTCATTTTCAAAGATTGAAAATGATAGTAACAGAAAAAATATAAAAGTCAAAGGTGAACTATTTTGTATTTAATTATAGAAAGTTAATGATTTATAATCCTTTCTACTATAGACACAAAGCCTGAAATTTAGAAATCTCAAGGCTACAAGATAATACATGATTAATTTAAAGCAATGTGAATAAATAAACATTACATTTGATGGAGTAACCTGAATGCTAAAGTGTTAATATATAAATGTTGTACATGTCTTATATCAAAACAAAATAATGGAAAAATTTGGTATCCATGTCGTATGTGTCTTGATACAGGATAAGAGTTACGAAGGTTACATATACTGTAATTCTTCAGACAAAGATTCAAAAATAAAATGTTTGATTATTGTGGACATGCAGATGTGCTTTTTAAGGACACTACTTGGACTATAAGCCTTTATATACACTATTGGACATGTTTTAAATATTTTATTTCTTAGGAAAATTACAACCCCTCTAAATACCCAGAACCCCTCCTTATAGCCTATGCACCCCTGAAAGGGGACACTACTGCCCAGATTAAGAACCATTGCTAGACATTAAAGCCATGTCTCTCAACTATAGTAACTTCCTGAATTTTTTTCAGACTGTTCTTACACTGGCAGTATATATATATATATATATATATATATATAGGGTGTGTAAGATATTTGAGGACAGATTTATATTTATAAAAAAACGTATAACTTTATTTATCAAAAGATGCTATGAGGATAAAAATAAACCACCTTTTCTATAATGTTATTTAATAAAGCTACCTTCAGCTTCAACAACTGCTTCTCTGTAAGATCTAAATCATTTATATGCTTGGATCAAGTGGTCCTGGTTCATTTTGGACATTACTCTTACTATGGCAGCTTTCATAGAATCTTTGGTGTTATGGGTGTGTTCATTGATCTCTCAACAATGCTCCACATGTAAATTGTCCAATGGATTGAGATCTGGGGAATTAGGAGTCCAAATGTTAGGGGTTACGTGATCATGAAAATTTTCAGCCACTCATTCCCATGTGTAATAGTGCAGAGTCTTACTGAAACACATATGGTCTTCCATTGCATACACTATCTATCTAGGGGTTAACAATTATTCCCAGGACCTCAATGTAGGCAGCAGAGTTAACTCTAAGGCCTTGTGGAAAGAAGTAAGGAGAGGTCACATGTCTTTCATTGCTGACAACCCCTAAAACCATGACAGTTGCAGGAAATTTTGTATGTATAACACTTGGAACTTCAGAAGGGTGTGCACATAACCATCTGTAATTTTTTTTGTTAACTTTTTGATCTTGGTTGAAGTTTTTCTCGTTTGAGAAAAACCAAATCAAATCTGCTGGATTTTTCAGTTTGATTAAGAGCCTTTTATATCTGATGTAGTGATTTTCTTTTGCCTTTTTGGACAAATTGACCTTTCCTAATCATCAGTACAATATACCCATAGTATATAAATGCAAATATTTATACATACCCATATGAACAACATATATCTGCATGATTATATACATACATTTACATGTACACTATTTAAATTTAATTTTTTCATCTCAAACACATGCTTTTACAATCAAAATAATATCGCAGCAAATACAATTTGATCAGGAGTAAAATATATATTTATACAAAATTAAGGATAAAACCATACAAGTAACAAAGAGTAGGTGTTGGTTTTAGAACCATTTGGTGTCTATTTCTAGCATGTTGGTGGGGTTTATCCGCACCCTTTAATATAATTATATATTAGTAATATATATGTATATATATATAATATATATATATATATTTCATGTTATACTAAGAAGCAGTGCATGGTACCAAAATTTTCAACTTGAGTCAAATATAACAAACTACTCTAAATTGTTGTTAGAGTATCCACATAAGTAGAGCCTAGACTGATGAATTTGTAATGGTATTATATATAATAGGAAATGCACCCATTATGTAAATCTTCCTCAGTTAAAGCAGTTCAAAATATTTTGAAGTGCTTTAACTTAGAAAGGTTTACATAATGAATGCATTTCCTATCATATATTACACAAACCTGAAATGTATGTATTAAACAACTTCGAAATATCGCTATTTGGTTTGACTTCATTACTAAGTGTGTATGCACACACACACATATTTATATACCCCTTTAGCATTGAAACTCCCCATATCTAGCTCAAATATTCTAATTATTTTATGTTCAAGCTGACCAGATCCTACTTCTCACACTATTCTACAATATCATTCTAAAAATAAACAATCATATCATTGAAACCTCAAAAATACTGTCATGAGGTGTCATCTGTGTACCAACTTGATGTTGGTGGAAAGCAAAAATATCTTTCTAGTGTTGCATATAAAAATGATAACCAACAGTCACAAACAACAGAAGTTTTATCTATTGCACATAGTGTTTTCTGTGTTGGTCTCTGGATGAAAAATAGCAATGACATTAAATTACCAGGACAGACATACTACTGGGATCTACGACATTCTAACTGGTATATATCAATCTGTGGCTAGCCCATCACAACTGGAAAATAATCATGTAATATTCATGTTCACAAAACCTGTGCCTTCTAAATTGACATGAGAATGGAGACGTCAAGTGGTTGTCTCAACATTCTGGAGTTACAGTAAAAAAAACACTTATATAGGAGATAGTTCAATGAGAAAGTGCTAGAAAGTTGAATCATGATGGCTCAATGCTGACTGGCTGGTTAATTGGCCAATCATGTGAAATAACTGTGGCTTGGCTGTGATGTCTACTCAGCTATCCAGTAATTTGGTTTCAAATCTGCCATACTACTAAATAATGCATAATTAATTCAAAACAAAGAAGCATTACATTTAACAGAGTAATGTGAATTCTAATGGGATAATCCAAAAAGTCTAGATGGTTAAAGTACTTTTGATCAAAGCTCACCTGGAGTTAAAGAACATCTACATCAAAACTATAGGCTGGTGTATTAATGTTTACTCATGGCTACAAAAGGTAGAGTTTATTTTGATTAATTTTCTGTTTTCATTTTGATTTGTCTTACCAGTTAAAGTGGAACAATATCACTGAAAATCAAATTCTAGTTTATATGAACCAATGAGAGGAGCTCAGTATGGCTGCTTTATCTGCTAGAAATAGTAATCAAATATTCCTCAACTTACACAGTACTGTGTTAAGCAAGGCAGGATACATTCTGAAATATATGTAATAAGAATTTTTTTAATTCTTACCCCCTTCTTCCTACATTTACCTTTCTCAATTAATGGAAATTTGAAAGAAGTATCTAATTGTGAAAGAATGTGTGGAAGAGTTAGACCCAGAAAGATGTGGGATGAAGTGGTGAGAAAGGATCTTCAGACATTGGGTCTCACAGAGGGAATGACAAGGAACTGGAGATTTTTAGCAGTTTACTGTGCTTAAGAAGACATGGCAAGCTAAGTAAAATCATGGTTGTCTTTGCATACAGGCATGTCCCCTACATCCCTTTTCAGCTGAGCAATCCTAATCTTGCAGGCTTGTCAGTGCTGGTGTCACATAAAAAGCACCTATGCCAGTGTCACATAAAAGTGTCTATGCTGGTACTGTGTAAAAACACCCAGTATACTCTACAGTGGTTGGCATTAGGAAAGGCATCTAACCATAGAAACATGCCAAAACAGACATGGAACCCTGACAGCTCTTGTCAAACAGTCCGACCCATGCCAGCATGGAAAATGGACGTTAAATGATGATGATGATGATTTCAGTCATTTAAAATAGTGTTCTGCAACCTTTTTTCACTTGCGGTACATTTATATTTTTTTCCAAATTTGGTGGCACACCTGAGCTAAAAATATAACTAAAAGTATAGGGGAAAAAATTATATTCAGGTTACACTGCAGCACACCTAGCATTGTCTCATGGCACATCAGTGTGCCATGGCATACTGATTGCAGAGCAGTAAAGAATGTATCAATCGGACAGGTGGTTGCAGCATCTTTTCTCAAGTAAAACAATATATTTCTATTATTGTTTTTGTGGAAGATGAAAAAAAAAAAAAGTGATATGTAAAATTAAATTTCATGGGAATTATGTCAATATGAATCTGGTAAGAGTTGATATATATATATACATTTTTTTCTTTCAATTTAATTTTTATGTTGTGCAGAAAAAAATTTTTACAATATGGCAAAGATATGCAAGAAAAAAGAAAATGAAAAACAATGAAACTGAAACAAAAAGAAAAAAATAAAACTCATTTTATGATGAAAGGGGAGGAATAAGATTTTATTTATTTAAAATGTGAATTCTAAATGCTTCTGAATGTGAAATGCAACAAAATGAGGAAAAATAACCAAAACGAAAAAGAATTAGGGGTGGTTGTTGTCCCAAATAGTCAAAATACATTGATTTAAATTTGTTTGCTCTAGAAATGTGAAATACATGTATTTCAGAATATGAAAAACTATAACTTGAAGTGGGGAGGGAATTTTTTTAGAAGAGAACATGGTTGTCATGATGGTACAAGGGGGTGGGGAATAGGGGAAGACATTTAAAAATTATGAATTAAAACTTCTTTTTAGAAAGGCTTCCCTCCACTATTGTTTTGAAATGTATGATAACAAAAAAATTGTAAAATCTTGATCTATATGGAGAAATACCAATTTATGCGAGACAGTTAATCTGAAAATCCACTGCCATACCTACACAAGTGCCCACCCACTCCCACTCAACTTTGTTCCTCATAACTTTCAGAAGTATTATTTTATTCTTTTACTTGTTTCAGTCATCTGACTGTAGCCATGCTGGAGCACTGCCTTTATGGCTTTTTTAGTCAGAGAAATAAACCTCAGGACGTATTCTTTGTAAGCCTAGTACTTATTCTATTGGTCTCTTTAGTTGAACTACTAAGTTACGGGGATGTAAACACACCAACTGTTGTCAAACGATGGTGGGGGACAAATACAAACACACACGCACAAATATATACATAGACACATACTCACATGCACACACACACACAAACACATACACACACACAGATATATGATGAGTTTCTTTCAGTTTCCACCTACCAAATCCACTCACAAGGCTTTGCTCAGCCCAAGGCTATAGTAGAAGAAACTTGCCCAAGGTGCTACGCAGTGGAACTGAACTTGGAACCGTGTGGTTGGGAAGCAAGCTTCTTTCCACACAGGAAATTTGTGAAATCTTTTACAAATATGTTTCAGATGTGTTTGATTTGGATTATTCTTTTATTCTTTTACTTGTTTCAGTCATTTGACTGTGGCCATATTGGAGCACCACCTTAAAGGGTTTTAGTTGAAGAAATTGACTCCAGGACTTATTCTTTGGGAGCCTAGTACTTATTCTATTGATCTCTTTTGCTGAACCGCTAAGTTATGGGGACATAAACACACCAGCATCAGTTGTCAAGTGATGGTGAGAGGACAAACACAAACACACACATATATACATATATATATATATATATATATATTATATATATATACGATGGGCTTCTTTCAGTTTCCGTCTACCAAATCCACTCGCAAGGCTTTGGTCAGCCTGAGGACATAGTAGAAGACAATTGCCCAAGGTGTCACATATTGGGACTGAACCTGGAATCGTGTGATTGGGAAGCAAGCTTCTTACCACATATTGAAATTTGTGAAATTTTTCAGATAGGGAAGGAAAGGAGTTTCAGATAATTCACATGGGTTTACTTTGGTGTAGATTGTGATTACACTTTTTCTTTGACGACTGAGTTCCGTTCCGACTGACAGGTCATTAGTCAATTTCGTCGTATGTTGGATTTATACTTTCCCACACTATTTTCCTTCAAATGCAACTGATGATTGAAAGTGACTGAGTGAGAGACAGTGGCAGACAGTGGATGCCTGGATTTAAGAGAGGCCTTCATTGCCAGATACTGCCAAACTTATTGTATGCACAGCTGCCCATGGTCCGAAAATCAATTTCTCATCTATTTATTCATAAACACCTCTGCAGCCTCCGCCCTCCATTTCAAGGACAGCTTCCACTCAGACCAGGTCTGAGTTAAGAGAGCTACCTTTCTCACCACCTCGCTCCAATTCTTCTCTATCTGGAGATCTGGACCTAACCAGATTCCAAGCATTTTCACTGGCCCTTCCGTCCAATGTCCTACGATGCTGTCGGAAGGCATCGACTTGCCCCTCCAGGTGCCGAGTTGCAAGCCGACTGATTTATCCCGGTTGACTTTTGTTCCTGCCACTGCTCTGTAATCCCTTAAGGCCTCACCTACCCACTGTAGGTGCTCAACCCGGGATACGATGACGGTCATGTTGTTCACATATGCTGAAGCTGACTTTCCGCACCCTAGATCTTGCGGAGTGCCCCTCATAGTTTCCAACTTCCTCAGCAATGGCTCAAGGGCCAAAACGTAGAGAAGCGGGGAGAGAGGGCACCCTTGACGTACCGAATGTTCAATGCAGAACAGCTCCAAAAAGAAACTGTTTACTCAAACTACCGATTCGATGTTGCTGTATAAAGCGTTGAATCATCCGTGGAAGGTCAAGCCGAAGCCAGCCGCTGTGAGGACTGCCGCCAGATACTGATGGTCTACCCTATCAAACACTTTTGATTGGTCCAAATGGACCATAGCCCCACCGTTGCCAGGAATCCTATTTACCCTTTCTAAGGCATAGCGTAGAAAGTGGAGATTGTCATGGATGGTCCTTCCAAGGACGGTGCAAGTTTGCGCCTCGCCAACAAGTTCACCCACAACCCACGCCAACCTTTTTGCTAAGACCTTGGCCAAAATCTTCAACTCTGCATTAAGCAGAATGATGGGCCGAAAATTATCAATTAAATTCCCCTTGTTTGGGTCCTTTCTTAACAGCGCTACCACCCCTTGGCTCACAGACTTGAGAATTCTCCCGTTCTGCTGCCAGTTGGTGTACACGCATGCAAATAGGTGCTCAAACAATGAGTCCCAGTGATTTGTCCCCGCCACAGTCTGCCAACACATCCCCGACTTCCTTGGCTGTGATCGGCACCTCACAAGATTCCGCATCCGGCCTCGATAGACATGGCGAACTGGCTAGGAAGTCTGCGAGCTTATCTCCGTGCTCCAGTCTTCCGCTCCTCCCGAATAGCTGGGCAAAATGATCATGAAACACTTTGCACATCTCCACGGGTTCATTTACTGATCAACCATTTGGGTCCGTCAAAGATCAAATAGTTGAGTTGTTGCCATGCTGGCCCTCTACCACCCGGGCCCATCCGGCTGTGTTGATTCCTTCCTGTCTCATTGCACGGATCTTAGCCCTGACAATGCACCCTTTGTGTTTAGCTTTGCGGTGTTGGTCGAGTGCCAACCTCGCCGCTAACACTTTCGATGCACTGCCTGACCTCATTGCCTCATCTACTGCCTTAACTAGTTCCTTTTCTACTTTGTTTCTAGCACTAGCTAATTCTTTGCTAAACCTAATTGACTCAAATTTGATGGCTCTTTTCAGGGCGTACCACCATTTGTTGTTGATAATGGATCCGGTTAATGCCCACATTACTAATTGTCTAATCTGCTTCTAGGCTTCACAATCCAATATAATATTGTTTAGCTTCCAGTAACCGGTACCTCGTCTACACATGCTATCTATGTCAAGCGTACAGGTCACTAATTTGTGATCGCTGTAGCTGACGATATGGTGTTGTGGACAACTAAGTATTTTCTTATCTTTCCTTCTAGTTATGATTCTATCTATATAAGATCTGGAGTGTCTGGGTGGTCCAGTCTGAATCGATCTGCCAACTCGAAACGACTTAGCAGATCGTTGAGGTGAGGTAATCCCCTCCTATTCTTTCTCGAGCCGACATAATCTACACGTGCATCGCAAATTATTGTTGAAGTCACCTAGCAATACTAACGTGTTCGGCGTGCCAAGAAAATTCTCTAGGCTTTTGAAGTAATCTTTCTGCCCAGCTTTTCCTTCGCAGGGAGCATAGACAGCAACCAGCCTGAACACTTTACCACTGCTGTGCGTCACATCCAAAACGACCAACCTGCCTTCCGGATCTATAAAGACAGTTCTAATCTCTAAATCCTGGTTTTTCCTGACCAGCACTGCCACTCCTCCGCCCCCTCAAGGTCGACAGGGAGAAACGTATTTCTCGTAGCCGTTTAGAAGGGGCGAAAAAGCCTGCAGCCCACTCAGTCTGGATTCGGTAATTACCACTACATCCAAACGATGCGACCTAAGGTTGTTAAGGAGGTAGCCTTGCTTCCAATACGACCGCAGGCCGCGAATAAGGAGAGAGAGAGAGAGAGAGAGAGAGAGAGAGAGAGAGAGAGAGAGAGAGAGAGAGAGAGAGAGAGAGAGAGAGAAGAGAGCCGAAAGTTTAGGGAGAGGTTGCATGATCTGAAACTCAGATTCAGTCTGGAATTACTTCTAAATCAGTTCTGATCTCGGTTTAAACAATCTGCAAATCAGCTACATATTAGACCTTGATCTTAGCCATAAAACTGAGAAGCAAATCAACTAGATATAAGAGCAAAGGTAAGGTAACTAAAAAATGCAATGGAATTTATTAAAAAAAAAAGTTGAACTTTAATAACTTGGTTCCAAAAATTGCAAAAAAAAAAAAAGGTTTCGTCACTAAATCGCTGAACCTGCATACATTCGGTAACATCGTCTTCGATAAAATAACATCTGGTCCCAACTTCTGTCAAAAATTAATGTTAAGGAGTAAAAGTAAAAAGCGAAATTTGTTAGATGGAAAAGGAAATTGCTATATGTTGAGGGGAAAATAATGAGCGCCTAAATTCATCCGCAGATCTAACTGTCATAGATGCCTATTACTTTCTCTAAAGTACTTGTTATATTATAACAAAATAACCAATTCGTGATATTAACTCATTTACAAACTGTATTATGGAAAGCGGTAGACTCTTTTAATCTGCGAAACGAAACTTTCTTAATGAGAAATATTTAGAATATCTAAAAAAATATTTGTCGTACATTTAAAGTTTAAAAAATATACTATTTTTCGCAAAATTAAAATTAATTACAACTACTCAGAAAAAAAGAAAGAAAGAAAGAAAACGACACTATGTTGGCTCTTACTTCAGTTTGCCGGATTAAATTTTTAGGCAACTCAAATTAAACATGGGCATGTGTTCTACTGTATTACACAACAAAATATAATATTAACAGATACGGTAACGAACTGGTAAGAATTATTACAGAAACTAATCCAATATTACGATCACTTGTTAATAAGTTTTTCTTTTACATTTTTCTTTTTGTTATTATTGTGATAGTGTTATTGTTTATAATGAATGTTGTAGTCAAAAGCACGTGCTGTTTAAGACTAAGATCGAAAACCATTCACGGGAGATTTCAAATGAACAGTCATCTCTCAAAACAGTGTAGTTTGTAGGCGATTTGGCTACCGTTTGCATAAGGGTCCCTCATATGAAATATGAGCGACTGCATAAGGATCATTGATTGGTTCATATTTCTTAATTGAGAAATGTATCTGATTTCTGTGATTGTTTACGCTTTTAGCCGTTCAGATGATTCCCAAATATTTCATTCTACAAGAACAATTATTACTGAGAAACCAAACTAAGTGGCCGATCGACTTTGGTAAAAACAGTAGCCAAAACTCCTTCAAATGACAGCCTTAAATACAGAATGATAGATTATGCAATGCAGCCTATAATATAAAAAGCAAACGGCGGACGTGGGATGGGGGAAAATTGAAATTTTGGATCTTTTCGGTTTGAACGGCAGTTTTCTAGCGGTGTCATATGAAATTGTCACCCATAATTATGATCCTAGTATCGATCTATTGCATTTCAATCTGTTTTAGGGTTAGGGGTGGGGGGGAAAGGTATATTTTTTTCTTCACAAATGTAAATAAACCCAATCTGTTTCTTAAAGGAGGGACATATTCATACGGCAAAGAATGCTTTCACCTCAATAGACGGTCATTGATTGGTTAAAATTGCCGAAATGCAAGAAATTAAAGACGAAATATGTTACAAACTACAGAATTTTCTCAAGAAAGCCAAGAGAAAATGATGTTTTATAAACACATTCTACTAGTATACGAAGTTTAAAAGTGTTTAGTTACGTAGAAATTATTTAAAAAAACTGCCGGTCAAACCGAAAAGATCCGAAATTTTTAAATGCCGACTTTTGTCAATTTTTTTTTACAGATTCGGAATCTCCGTAGCCGAAAGGAGTATTTCTGTATATATAAAAAAAAAAAAATGCGGAAATGGGTGGGGTGACGGTCAGCCATATGACCCTCGAAATCCACACCCTGAACATATTACAACACTAGAGGCATTATTTGAACTATACACCCTTCAGTTGGTATTCTATCATCTCAGACAAGTTGCAAGACAGTAGAATGGAACTTTGGAGATTTCACACTAGTTCTAGCTGATCTAGTGACCATTTAGAAACTTGTTCGTTGTCTCTCTTTTGAGAGATGACTCTTCATTTTATTAAAATTGTTTTTTTTAAGAAAGAAAAATTGAGTAAAATGAAATCTAGATACAAAGTATTCTTTATGAAAAAAGGTTGTAAAAATCAATATTTTCAAGTCAGAATGAATTCTTTGGCAGTAGCTGAAAAATGTCAGATGAAGGGAAGAAAGCCTGTTATATGCATATTAAACGCTACGCACCCCCCACACACTATATATAATATATAAATATATGCATATATACATTCATATATGTACATACTTACATATATATGTATATATAGGTACAGGACATCAAAAAAGGGTTGAACACAATGAGAAACGAAAACATAGAAAACAAGCTTTTTTCGAACAACAAAAAAAAAAAACAGAGAAACGAGCCAGGCAACATAAAGAATATTCTCCTTCATCACTTGTCCCTGTTTCATCTTCTCCACGTTACGAAGGCAAGGACAATACGCAACTTCGTTGAAACAGTCCTTCCCGCAAAGCAAATTAAATAAAATTTGGGATTTTTTGCGGAGAGTGAAAGTGGTAACAAGAACAGGACAATGAGAACAAGACAGTAAAAACAAATGGTGATGGCTGTTAAGCCAAGCCAATAGAAAAATTATTCTGAATGCTAGGAGGATGAGTTTATGAGAGGAGACAGGTATAAGCATGTGTTGTCTTTAGGAAGGAAATGGGCAGAAAGATAGATTCCCTTTCGTCATGTGTCAGCGACAAGAGAGTCAAGGAGGAAGAGTGAGAGAGAGGGAATGGTGAAGAGGAGAGGAGAAGAATAGGGAAGGGTGGGAGAGAAAACCAGAAAGGATGAAGAACAAGAGAGGGAGAGAGATAGAGAAGAGATAGAAGAGTGCACATTGTAATTAAGAAGTAAGTATATACATATATGTCTTGCAAACAACTTGCACATGCAAGTGCTACCAGTTAAGAGCTCCGTATACCGGAAGCTAGCAAGTGTATGGGGTCATCAGGAGAGAATGCACGCCGTTTCAGGACCTACCTCTCAACGGCATCAATGCGCACTGGCCCCCCTCACTGATATGAGGCCCCGCTTGCTAGATCAGCTGGTTATGAAGAACTCAATATACTTCTAGCCATCGCTCATCGTCTCTTTTTAACCAAATCCAGTGGCTAGCATTCTCCACTGTAGATTGGATATCAGTCATGGTGGTATTGACTTTACAATGAGGTAGGCCTAGCGATAACAACAGTCGTCTCACGCTGTGTCCAACAAACCCTCTACATCCGACTTCGATAGGAAAATGTTCCGCTTTCCAGCCTGTGTCTTCACATTCCTCGAGAAGGTTTTCATTACGGTTCAATTTTCGAGCCCGAGCGGCGTCCATATTATCTTCATGAGGAACCGTTAGCTCGACTATATTTACAACTTTCTTTCTTTCACACCTCATCAAAATATCTGGTTTTTTCGAAACTGGGATGGGAAAGAAAACCTGGCACCCAGGTAAATCTGCAGTTACCTCCCAATAGCCGTTCCACTTTTCATTTTTCTCAGGAAGTTTCTTGATCTTTTTCTTGAAATGGATCCACTGACCTGGTCTCACGAAGGTAATGAAATATCTTGATGGTACTTTTAACGGTTTTTCCTCAGTGTTGTTGAGATGAATTTAGTTCTTTATAGCATTGAAGATAATCTTAAGGACCAAGTTGTGCCTCCATGTGTACCTGTTCAATGCTAATGAACAGTTGGAAAGAATATGTTTTAGTGTACCTACCTTTCCACATTTGCAGATGTCATTCTCTAAGACGTTCCATCTTACTAGATTCGTAGGTGATGGCAAAACATCATAAGATGAACGAATCAGGAAACTCAGCCGAGATGTCGTCCACTTCCACATCTCATCCCAACTTATCTTCCTCTCAACAACATGTTCTTCCCATCTCGTCATCTGACTTTGATGAACACATCGGATCAAATGAAGCTCTCTCTCTGCCTCTCTTGTTTTGATGCTGTTGCTAACAACAGATCTGCGTTCACTCCGCATCATGCTTGCAAACAGTCTGAACTGATCTGCGCCAAAACCAAGTCCTTTCCGATGGTTCTGCATTGCTCCCACCATCTCTCTCTCTCTCTCTCTCTCTCTCTCTCTCTCTCTCTCCCTCTCCCTCTCTCTCTCTCTCTCTCTCTCTCTCTCTATATATATATATATATATATATATATATATATATATATTTATTTATTTTATAATGGAGGAGGCCGTTCCTCTGGATTTATATATTTCTGAAAACGATATATATATAGCATTATTAAAAGAAAATGGAGATCAGGAAGTTAATAATTGTTTATTATTAATAGCAAATTGGTCATCTTCACTTACAGACATTTCAATTAATGCTCTATAAACATTAAATTTACATTAATGTGACATGAGCACAATATTATCAGAGGTAAAAAGATGTACATTTGGATGTTATGTATGCTTCTGTATTTATTTTGGCAGAGGTTAACACATCCTGTCATTAAATTATATATATCTATATCTATATCTCATCATCATCATCATTTAACGTCTGCTTTCCATGCTGGCATGGGTTGGACGGTTTGACTGAAAACTGGTGAGTCAGAGGCTGCACCTGGCTCAATCTGATCTGGCAAAGTTTCTACAGCTGGATGCCCTTCCTAACGCCATCCACTCCAAGAGTGTAGTGGGTGCTTTTATGTACCACTGGCATGAGGGCCAGTCAGGCAGTTCTGGCAACGACCACGCTCAAAAGGTATTTTCACATGCTACCTGCATGAAAGCCAGTCCGTTGGCACTGGCAACGCCCATGCTCGAGGTAAGGTGAGGCTGGCAATAATCACGCTCGAATGGTGCTTTTCACGTATCACCAGCACGGGAGCCAATCCGTGGCCCTGGATATGCTTCTTTTAATGTTCCACTGGCATGAGTGCCAATCAGGCGCTACTGTCATCGGCCATGTCAGTGATTTTGGTTTGTTTACACTTGCCTCAATAGGTCTTCACAAGCAAAGTTCATTGCCCAATGAATGAGGGGTACTCATAAGTAGGCTGGTTACGCTTCACATTCGGATGTGCTTTTAATGTTCCACTGGCATGAATGCTAATCAAGTGGTACTGTCGTCAGTCATGTCAGCAATTTTGATTTTGATTTCACTTACCTCAATAGGCCTTTGCAAGCAAGGTTTATTGTCCAATGAATGAGAGGTATTCATAATTGGGCTGGTTACATCCACTGGCACAGGCCATGGGCTATGGTCTCACTTGGCTTGTTGGGTCTTCTCAAGCACAGCATATCTCATATATATATATGAGAGGTATTGGTATCCAGAAGACCCAAGATGGCAAGTAAGGCTATGTAAGTGCTACAGGAGGACCGTAGTTAGACTCTCAGTTTGATAATAGGAGTGAGGAGTCTAATACGGGTCTTGTGTGAGTATGTATATATTAAATAAAATGAGACAACAAAGCCAAAGCTGTGTGGAATTTATAGGACATTTATAAAGAGAAAGGTAGTCTTACAGCTGTTTCTGAGATGTTAACAATATCCCTTCATCAGAAATGATATTAGAGAGTTAACTAGAAGGAAATAGCAGAGTTTAATATAAGGAGTTATTTTGCAAAAGGATGTATATAGGAAGTATAAAGGGAAATAAAAGAATAAAAATAGAAGTAAAAATATATGTAGGATGTTACAGTTGCTGTTCCATTATCCAAGGATAAATTCCAATAGGAGTTCATATTTTGTAATAACAAAATATGAACTCCTATTGGAATCTATCCTTGGATAATGGAACAGCAACTGTAACATCCTACATATATTTTTACTTCTATTTTTATTCTTTTATTTCCCTTTATACTTCCTATATCCATCCTTTTCCAAAATAACTCCTTATACTGGACTCTACTGTTTCCCACTAGTTAACTCTCTCATATCGTTCGTCTCTGATGAAGGGATATCACTAATATTCTAGAAACAGCTGTAAGACGACCTCTTTCTTTATAAATGGCCTATAAATTCCACACAGCTTTGGCTTTGTTGTCTCATTTTATTTAATGTGTATATATATATATATATATATATATATATATATATAATGAGACAACAAAACCAAGGCATTGTGGAATTTATAGGACATTTATATATATTACACGGAAAAAGGTGTAATTAATGTTAAAGCATATAAAGTATTGTACTACCATTAGTGCACTGATGCGAGTTAAGACTTTAAAAATTCCACTGTAATTTTGAATCAGACAATTTAATCTGCATTGCTTTATTTACATATTTTTCCAGGAATTGTGACCAGAACCTTGGATGAGTTATCTCCCCTGCCATTATATTGAGACAACTATTAACTATTTTGCGTAACCTAATCTTGCACTGAGATACTTGTATTCAACACGTTAAATATTTTACTATCCTGAGAAAACTAAAGATTATGAAGTGCATCTAATGTTGCTACAACAATCTATATGTTTCATGTTAAATTTTATTGTATTACAGTAAATGTTATATACTCTAAGTTAGCTTTTAACGCTACTTAACTCTATGAGTTGTCTCCCTTCTTGCTATTTTCCTTGCTTGTTTCTTGAGCCCTCTTCTGATGGAGTCAGAAGAGGGCTTAACTTTCTCCATCTGTTGCGGCAGCGTGACATATCTTGGCTTCTAGTGATTTGCTTATTCATCCCTTGACGTTATCTGTCCATCTTTTCCTTTCCCGCTCCACAGTTCCTTGAAGAGTGATCTTTGTAAGGGCATCTGGATTTTGTAACATGATCATAACATCTTTTCTTCCTTGTTGTGAGAAGGTCTTCTTAAGGGCCGATGTGATGCTAGATAGTTTGCAGACTTGTTAATTTGTGATGTGCTTCAACTACAAGATGCCAAGATGTGCCTATATCTCTGCAGTCATTGACTTAATGCATCCTTGCGAAACCGTTCAATGCATACCAGTATGGAACATGGACATTAAATTATGATGATTGTGATATATACATTTCATAATTAATAATTGATATTCATGCTTTTTAATAACTGCTTGTATTCTTATCTTATATGCATAGAATTATATTATATGTATGTATGTTATTATGGTTGTCATTTTGATAAATAAATAAATAAGTCAACTTTTTAATATCCTAAAGTTGATGAACCAACTAATGTGCTTCTCCATTTTCTTATTTGCAATATATATATATATATATATACATATATGGCAAATGAAAGACAGAAGATGGAATATATGAGAATTTATTATTAATCATGACAGTTGTTTCAACACATCTACCATCGATCCTTCATGGGTGGGACACTCAGCAACTGGTTCAGGAGCATCCCGCGGTGCTGATGTATCTCGTTGGGTGATAAATAGATACAACTCGTTAAAACAGTTCTGCAATGTAACTTCTCGTTTTGTAGAAAGAAAAGTAGCCAGATGGAGGAGATATTTTCATTCATATAGATGATCAAAAATAAAATCACAGATGGAAAAAAAGAGAAATGAGAAATGAACATGTAATCCAGCAAGAAAAATATTAAAAATAACTGCCAGAACAGACTGGAGCTTGGTCCATGCCTGCCCGGTCAAACCCATGCCAGCGTGGACGACGGACGTTAAATGATGATGATGATAGATAGATAGGCACAAACATGGCTGTGTGGCAGTGGCAAGAAGATTGCTTCCCGACCACATAGTTTCAGGTTCAGTCTCAGTGTGTGGCACCTTGGGGGGGGGAGGGCACCTTGGCTGTTGGTTTGTTTATGTTCCCATAAATTAGTGGGTTGGCAAAAATGTATTGTAGTTGATGTGTTGAACTAAACTCTTCAAGCTAGTGCCCCAGCATGGCTACAGTCCAATGACTGAAACAAGTAAAAGTTGAAAGATAAATATATATATATATTTATATATATATATATATATATATATATAATAATAATAATAATAATAATAATAATAATAATATAAATCATGTATAAATATATGCAATATATATATATATATACATATATATATATATATATATATATATATATTATATATATATATATATATATATATATATATACATATACATATACTTATAATTAGGGTTCAGCAACGATTTGCTTCACCACATACCGAAGTTTAGAAATAGCAGTCAAAAAATCTTAGCTATTCCTTCTACTTTAAAGGGGAAGCAAATCGTTGCTGAACCTTAATTATAAAGTATTACTTAAGCTTACCATGAAATGGTCTTTTTCATGCCGAATTCTACTTGGTGAAATTACTGATTACTTCTTAATTAATTAATTTCACCCTTTGTTATTATTCACGGAGTGGTTGGCGTTAGGAAGGGCATCCAGCTGTAGAAACACTGCCAGATCAGACTGGAGCCTGGTGCAGCCCCTGGCTTCCCAGACCCCAGTCGAACCATCCAACCCGTGCTAGTGCGGAAAATGGACGTTAAACGACGATGATGATGATATATATATATATGAACATATATGTGCTTAGAAATGTTTGTGTGTGTATAACTTTTATCTTTTACTTGTTTCAGTCATTAGACTGTGGCCTTGCTGGACCATCTCCTTGAAGAATTTTTAGTTGAATGTATCAACCCCAGTATTTATTTTTTAAAGTCTGGTACTTATTCTAGCCTTCTCTTTTGCCAAACTACTAAATTCTGGACACTTAAACACACCAGCACTAGTTGTCAAGCAGTGGTGGGGGTACAACATAAAGACACACAGAAACATATATGTACATACACATGGTCCAAACAATAAGTATCCAGACTGTTGCCATATTAACGAAGCTAAAGCATGCAGAGTCAAGCTGCTTGACATAGATTGACATTGAGCTCTGCTGTGCATGCGCACTAAGTTTTAACGTTCTAACTCACTTCCGCTGTTTACAGCAGTGCTTGGAAGGAAGGTGTGTAGCATATAATCATCGCATTGACCATGACAGAGAAAGTTGAGCAGAGAATCTGCATCAAATTTTGCCAAAAGCTTGGTGATACCTGCTCAGAGGCCTACACAAAGTTTTCAAAAAGTTTTACATCGTTCTTGACACAATCAAGGAGATCTTGTGCAACTGAAACCCGAGTGTTTCTTTGGTCAGCTGAAAGCAGTTTTGGCACAAACTTGACAGACATGTGTGTCTTACCTAAATCTTCAAGTGATAATGGACTGAACTGTAACTAATCTGCACATCCTCCAATAACTCACAGATGTTGTTTTTCCCTCAAAGCTGCACATACATCTGCGATGTTTTTCTCAGTTCTGCTGGTTGCAGGTCTCCCAGAGCATTTGTTAATAGTGACATTTTTTTGGCCATCTTGGAAACGTCTGAATCACTCATACATTCTTCTCCACACACTTTCTGCAACTTTGTGTAGGCCTTTGAGCAGGTATTGCCATGACAACTTTCTCTATCATGGTCAATGCAACAATCACATGCTACACACCTTCCTTCCAAGTACTGCTGTAAACAGTGAAAGTGAGGTAGAATGTTAAAACTTAGTGCACTTGCATAGCAGAGTTCAAGGTTAATCTTTGCCAAGCGGCTTTACTCTATGTGCTTTAGCTTCGTTACTATGGCAACAGTCCAGATACTTATTGATCAGACCTCATATATAAGGCAGGCTTGTTTCAATTTCCATCTACCAAATCCACTCACAAGGCTTTGGTCAGCCCAAGGCTATAATCGAAGACACTTGCTCAAAGTGCCATGTGGTTGGGAAGCGAGCTTATCATACAGCCACACCTGCACTTATATACATATATAATTAATTATATGTATCTGTATGTGTATATGAATTAGTGCAGCCTTGGTTTGACATCACTTGATGATTGTAAACGAATGTCACTGTCATACAGTTGTGTCATTTCCAATCTTTCATAAAAACGTCTGATTATGGGAAAATGTTACCTTACTTGGGAACAGGTGAGGGTTGGTGACAGGAGAGGCATTGGGCTGTGAAAAATATACCTTGTCAATTTTCCTCTGAGCCATGCATGCATGCAAAAGTGGACATTAAAAGTAGTGATGATGAGGATGCTGCAGCTGATAAAGAATAACCTTTTTTTTTGAAATTCTTGTTTTTTCTCTCTTTTTCAGAGCTTTATCGAAATGGCTGACATTGATGAAAAAGAACTAAATTCATTAGTTCTTCCCTGTCTGTTGCCTGCTGCTACATTAGAAGTAAAGAAAATGGCATTGGATGTTGCTGTTTCATACTCTGAACATGAAGTCGGTAAAAAAGTCTTGTCAAAATCAGAAACTTTAAAATACTTTATGATGTTAACTGCAGAATCTGATTGTGCAGTTTCAAAACAAGCATTTACTATTTTAATTAACATTCTTGCTGATACTGATATTGCTGAAAAGTTCCTGGAAATCCAAGAAGCTAAAGCCTTTGGATTGGAAGCTTTTGATAAAATTACTGACAGGGAATTTGAGTCTGCAGACATGATGTGTATGTTACTTTCTAATGTGAGCCGAACTGAGCAATGTGCTGCCATTATAACTAAATGGTTTCCTGAAGACAAAATTAATGGTATTGTTGAGAAAATAGTTTCAGCCTTGGTAGAACTAAATTATAACAAAAAAGGCTGTTATTTGCATCATTTATCTCTTGTGTTGTGCAACTTGTCCCAAGTTTCTCAAATTCGTGCAATATTACTTGACAAAGAAAGACGGCTGATTACTAAACTCATATCATTCCTGTCTTTTGAGAAATCCACAATCAGAAGGAAAGGCTGTGCTGGTGTTATAAAGAATTGTTGCTTTGATACAAGTAAGTTACATTTTTTTGTTGAAAGAAGTTACTATATTTTGTTTCTTGTCATTATTATCATCATGGCTGTATGCCACTATTAAAAAAGTAATGTTACAATGCAATCTGAGTTCAGACCCACTGCAAAGCACCTTGGGCAAGTGTTTTCTAATATAGGTTCATACTGACCAAAGACTTGTGAGTGGACTTGGTAGATGGAAACTGAAAGAAGCCAGTTGCACACACGCATGTGCGCACGCACATGCAAAACAACATCATCACATATGCATGTGTTTATTTATCTGTGTCTGTGTTTGTCCTCCCACCATTGCTTGACAACTGATGTTGGTGTGTTTATGTCACTGTAACATAGCAGTTTGGCAAAAAAGACCAATAGAATAAGTATGAGGCTTACAGAGAATAAGTTTTGGGGTCGATTTCTTTGACTAAAACTGTTTAAGGCGGTGCTCCAGCATGGCCACAGTCAGTTGACTGAAACAAATAAAAGAATAAAAGAAAACACATATACACAGACATACACATGCATAAATACTTCTAGAGCCCATAATTAAAACTATAGAACAATCTGGTTTCCTTCTGGCCATCATCCTTAAGTTAAATACAGGAAGTGATTGTGTTATCTCTGGTAGATAAAGTATTGCCCAGGTGCAATTGAGGAAGACAGTCTCTCTATGATGCTGTTTGGACTTGCAATGAATCTCATATTACTTTTCTTTGAGGAAATGTGAAGGTATATAAATGACTTACAAGATCAGAAACATTTAACCTGACACATAGCATCTTTATAGACAACCTGAAGATTATATACAGAAATTATAAATGATATGAAGAACCTTGATCTGGTTTTCACAATCTCAAAGGATAAAGCAGTGGAATTTGTTCATCATAAGTGTTCATATCTGATGAGAAACTAAAGGAAATTACAAGCCACTATAATAACATCTTTATTAATTGTCAGACTATTTATCTGATATCCTATGTGGATGGATCAATAGATATCCTGTGATGTCATTTGTGACGAGGTAAGTATGACCAATGAAAATGTTGAATGAAAACACTCACAGTGTTTTCTCCATACAAAACATCAGTGGCCCACGATGTATTTGCTATACCAGTACTCAGATTAATATTTGAACTTTGATTGGATGTTAAATGAGACCCAAGCCTTTAATATTAAAAACCTGGAGACTACTATCCACCACCAGAAATGGTCACATAAATAATGTTATTGACCTCCTGAGGGTCTTTCCTAGTATGTATGTGTGTGTTCATGTATGTATGTAGTGTATATATGTATGTGTGCGTGTGTTGTGTTTGTTTGTGTAAATAATAAAAGTGGTTTATTTGCAATTTAAAACCGAAAGGTAGAACTATAGACGTCACTAAAGTGACAATGGGTACTAGTTAGCACCAGCATTGCTAGAAATAAGAGTGGGATGATGTTTTGAGCTCTGTATCAGTTACTTCCCTTTATGCCTAATCGCCATTACTAACTTCACTTATTGCCTACCTCCAAAGTCGAGAAAAGTATCAAGTAAAGTACTAGGATGGATAAAACCCTTAAAGGCAATATCCCAGCATAGCTGGAACCACTGAAAGAATCTATTTTCCATGTTGGTACAAGATGATTTGTGACAACTGTACAACATATTATTACTCTTCTTTCCATATCAATGCATCTCTGAAACTCAACATCAAGGGATTTGATCTTGTCCCTTCTTATTTCTGTGTAAACCATATCTTAGGTCACAAACCAACATTTTATTCTTATTTCAGGTTGCCACGATTGGTTACTAAGTGACGTAGTTGACATTTTGCCTTATCTACTCTTACCTCTGGCTGGTCCGGAAGAATTTGATGATGAAGACAATGCCAGCTTACCACTGGATCTCCAGTACCTTTCACCTGACAAAACTCGGGAAACTGACCCAGAAACACGAAGAACATTGATTGATGCAGTTTTTCAGGTGTGACTTAATTGCTAACCTCACTGTCCTTGTTTCCTTTCCATTGCTTTCTCTAATATATCTGTTTCCATTTATTGTCTCTTATGTGTCTACAATGCAGTCTCATATCACTCCACTGCTCTCCTTAATATGTTACCATTGGTGTTTTTATGCTGTCCTTTTGCTGTTACCATTATTGTATCTCTACTTTGTCCCTATTTGTGAGTTTCTAATCTCTGTTGCATGTACCCCATGTTGAGATCATTGGTCATGGTATCATCATCATCAGCAGCAGCAGCAGCAACATCATCATCATTAACATTTAAGGTCTATTTTTCATCCTGGCTTGGATTGGACGGCTTGACAGGAACTGGTAAGGCAAGGGGCTGCACCAGGTTCCATAGTCTGTTTTGGTTTGGTTTCTATAGCTGGATGTCCTTCCTAATGCCAACCACTCTAGAGTGCACTGGGTGCTTTTTACGTGGCACCATCACCAGTGTTTTTTATATGGCACCAGCACCAGTGCTTTTTTAGGTGGCACCAGTATTTTTTATGTGGTATCAGCACCAGCACTCACATAGTGCTTTATATGTGGCACCTTGATGTTAGAATCTCAGTTCTGTTGTGGTGGGTAGGTCTTCTCGAGTACAGCATAGCTTAGTTCTCTGTCCTCTCTTTCTTAAGGTATTTTTTATTTTTCCTTACTTCATTCATGAGTTGTGGCTATGTTGGGACACCTCCTTAAAGTGTGCAGTCAAACAAATAAACTCCAATACTTATCTATTTTAAGTCTGGTATTTATTCTATCAGCCGCTTTCACCAAACTGTTAAGTTACGGGGATGTAAACAAACCAACATTGGTTGTCTAGTAGTGGTGTGGGGAACAAGCACAAAGGCACACACATATAAAATATAGGTGCAAGAGTGGCTTTGTGGTAAGAAGCTTGCTTTCCAACCACATGGTTCCAGGTTCAGTCCCACAGCGTGACACTTTGGGCAAGTTTCTTCTATAGCCTGAGGCTGACCAAAGCCTTGTGAGTGGATTCGATAAATGGAAACTGAAAGAAACCTGTCATATATTTATGCATATATTTATATGTGTATCTGTGTTTATCCTCCACCTTACGGCTCGGCAATTGGTTTTGGTGTGTTTAACTCCCTGTAACTTTGTGGTTTGGCAACAGAGACCGATAGAATAAATATCAGACTTTAAAAAAAATAAGTAATGGGGTCAATTTGTTTGACTAAAATTCTTCAAGGTGGTGCTCCAGCATGGCCACAGTCAAATGACTGAAACAAGTACAAGATATATATATATATATACACGCACACACATACACACAATGGGCTTCCACACAATTTCCATGTGCTAAATATTCTCTCAAAACGTTGGTTGACCTGGGGCTATAGTAGGAGGTACTATGTAGTGGGACTGAATTTGAAACCTCATTTGAAAAGAATGTAAATGTACCACAAATGAAAAAGGGTTGTGGAGCACTGGTCTAGATGCCCTTAAAAAGATAAGATTATCATAGCTGGAATGTCTTGTTCAGAGTTGAGCTGAGGATAAATAACAACAACAAATACTATATGCAGATATAGTTATTGTTGTTACATAGTCATTGTATATTTGAAGTAAATCCAACTCATAGCTGTTCAGTGAAACTTTTACCATCGGTGTTTAATAAAAAGAGCAGTGCTCAAAGCTGTCTAAAAAAACCTCCTACAAGGGAGACAACTGTAACGCGATTAGTGTGATTAACATTCAGTTTGTTCATAGGTAAATGTATATGCTTGTATAGAGGTAAAAAAAAAAAAAAAAGTTACATTCTCGAGTCAAACTGATTCACAAGGGCCTGTTTCACGGCATAAGTTAAGTTAAGTTAATTTTTGGGCTCAAAAAGCAAAAAGCAAGGCCATGTAGGGGGACATGGAGTTATGTACAGTGAGGGTGTTCATGCAAAGAGTTCAGGCCATTTCTGGTCAAGAGAGACTTTGATCCGAGCGGTCATCGGCATCTTCACTATCTCGTCCGGCAGCTTATTCCACGGATCTGCAACCCGGACAGAGAAAGCCCCTCTCCTTCGATTGAGATGAAATCGTCGCAGATAGAGTTTTTCGGAGTGACCCTGCAGCCGACGCTCAGGAGCAGGAGTGAAGAACAGTTCTTTCGAGAGGTTACACTTTCCGCTCATGATGTTGTGAACAAGAATGAGATCACCACAGCGGCATCGTTTTTCTAGAGAATAAAGGTCGAGCGTCTTCAGCCTTTCTTCATAAGACAATGCTTGAGACCAAGAACCATGCGGGTAGCCAGCTTCTGGACTCTTTCGAGATGATGTATGTCTTTGAGGAGATAAGGAATAGAGACTTGAATCCCATACTCCAAGATGGGTTTCACCAGCGGGACATAGAGCGGTAGGAATATGGCTGCTGTGAGCATTCCGAATGACTGTCGAATCAAAAACAGAACTCTGCGTGCTTTGTTGGCAGCATGGACGCACTGGGCGAAAAGGAAGAATCCACCAAGATACCCAGGTCCTTTACCTGGTCGGTCCTCTCTAGCAGCAGACGACCCGGCATATATATTCTCCACCTGGACAGGACGCTGATCTTGCAGGATTACTAATTTTTGCCAGCTGAGTGGACTGGAGCAATGTTAAATGAAGTGTTTTGTTTAAAAACATGTGGTGCCCAGTCTAGGAATCGAAACCACAATCTTATGATCATGAGTCCAACACCCTAACCACTAAGCCACGCGCCTCCACTAGAATGTAGAGGTGGGTTGCTCAAGAGCAGTGGTTCTCAGCTAGGACCTGTGTGGCTCTTGGAAGCCCATATAAGATTTTGCTGTTAAAATTTATGTGCAATGAATTGCTCATACTTCCACAATAAACAAAATATCAAAATAATTTTTCAATACAATTTGTAATAACATTTAATAATAAAAATACTGTGGGATTTTTTTTGTATACATTGAATGGCTATGGATGTCCAGGAGAGTAAAATAGGAATCAAAGTGGTCCATAGGCAAAAAAATGGTTGAGAATCATTGCTCAAGAAGGTTGAAGTTTGAAAGGAAGGAATCAAAGTGACATGTTTTGAAATTTAACTGAAGAACGAGATGCTGTAGGAAGTAATGGGCATATATCGAGCCTTCAGAACACATGCATTGAGACTGTTATACTTAGATGTGGATAGAAAGTCTGTCATGAGTCCTAAAGCTGTAGCTCCATCTTTACAAATTTGCAGGCTTTAAAAAAATATTCTTTATTATTGTTTTTATTTTTGTTATTATTGTTTTTATTATTTGTTAAGGTAATAAGCTTGCAGAATTGTTAGTATTGCTGGGCAAAATGCTGAGTGGCACTTTGTCTATCTTTATGTTCTGAGGTCAGCTTTGCCTGTCAACTTCTCAGGGTTGATAAAAAATAAGTGCCATTTGACTACTGGAGTTGATGTAATCAATGTACCCACTTCTCTGAACTTGCTGACCTTGTACCAACATTGGAAACTGTTATTAAATAAATTGTTTTAATTTTCACTTACATGATTTAAGTTAAAATAAGTATGTGTGTGTGTGTGTGTGTGTGTGTGTGTGTGTGTGTGTGTGTGTGTGTGTGTGTGTGTGTGTGTGTATGTGTGTATGTATGTATGTATGTATGTATGTATGTATGTATGCATGCATGCATGCATGTTTACATACACACATGTATGTATGTATATATACATGTATATGTGTATATATATACACACATGCACATGATTTACACACATATGTATGTGTATATATATATATATATATATATATATATATATGTACACACACGCATAAGTTTTATTGTACATTAGAGAGAGGGAAAGAAAATGTGTGTGCATGCATGAACGTGTGTATATGTATCTAACTTTTGGCATTAAATGTAATGTTTATTTTGAAATTATGCAAAAAAAATTTAGTTGGAAAGTACCATTTCCTTTATTCCCTGCTTCCTGATGAAAAGAGACATTTAGAGAAAGAGAATGAGAGATTTGGAGGAGTTGGGGTGATGATAAAGAAGTCTTTTACAGTTAGTTTAATGGAAAATATTAAAAAAAAAACCCAAAAAACAGAAGGGACAACTTTGTTGGTGCAGTTTGGTTAACTAGTCTTTTGGAGATGGTTTAGCAGGGGGAAGAAAAACAAGAAAACAAAAACAAATGATAACAAATTACAAAGAAAGTAGAACATAATTTGAAATAAAATTCTTCAAAGTTCTACAGTTGGCTAGTAGTGCCATGAATTAAAAAAAAGTGAAAATAATTTTGAGAAAAGGCCTTCCATTATTTTTTTAAAGGCAGTGCTCCAGCATGGCCGCAGTCAAATGACTGAAACAAGTAAAAAAAAAAAAATGTGAAGAAGGATTATAGGCACAGCTTGCTTCCCAGTCACTTGGTTCTGGGTTCAGTTTCATTGTGTGGCACATTAGGCAAGTGTCTTCTACTATAGCCTCGGGCTGACCAAAACCATGTGAGTGGATTTGGTACGTGGAAACTGAAAGAAGCCCATTGTATGTATGTGTTTGTGTGTATGTTTTTCAATTTTGAAAATAACAAATAATTTAGTAAAATGACGTTGTCATTATTAAGCTGCTTGACAACCAGTCTTGGTGTGTTTACATCCCTGTAACTTAATGGTTTGGCAAAGGAGTTTGATAGAATAAGTACCAGGCTTCAACAAAAAAAAGTTTTGTTGCTCTTCTGATTAAGTCATCCACTACTCTCCTATTATACTTAGATTCACCCTTTTGTTACCATATTTCTGTTGAAATGCATTGCCATTGTTTCAATTAATTTTGAAAATAATAATTTAGTAAAATAATGTCATTATTAAGCTGGTGTTTGAAACATGAACTAATATGAAATTTTGATGGAAGGTTTTTGTTTGGATCATTTTAAAATTAGGAAGTTTGTATCATAGACTCAGGGCTGGCCTCAACCTGGTTGGTATCAAAAGGGTTAATTATAATAATTATTTCTAATTTTTGCACAAGGAAAGGGACAAGATGGAATTTGAGCTTGTAATGAACCAGAAGAAATTTTATCTAGCATTTTGTCTGACATGCTAACAATTCTGCCAGCTTGCCACCTAGGGTTAATAATAAGCCTGAAATTTTGTGGCAGGGCACAGGTTGATTCCATCGATATTTTACTGGTACTTAATTGTTTTAGTCGATACTTTTACATCGATTACATCACTGTTTTACTGCTACTTAATTTATTGACCCTGAAAGGATGAAAGGCAAAGCTGACCTTGGTGGAATTTGAACTCAGAACATAATGATGGACGAAATGCCACCAAGCATTTTGCCTGATGTGCTAATGATTCTGCCAGCTTGCCACCTAGAGTTAATAATAATGATTTCTAACATTGACACAAAGTCACACATTTGCTGGTAGAGATTACTTAATTAAATCAACACCATTATTTAGTTATAGTAAAACACACTTGTCCAGGACGTTGCACTCCAGGACTGAACCCAAAGCCATGCAGCTGAGAAGCAAACTTCTTAACCACATAGCTATGTCTGTACCTCAGTATTAATAGATTAAAATTAGATGATATCTGTTAGTATCATTTTAGCATTTGCTTCCATGCCTCAAGAAACTAATTATCCATGATGTAAAACTTGAAAATAAATTTATTAAAAGAAAAACCATCATCATTCATCATCATCATTTAATGTCTGTGTTTCATGTTGGCATGGGTTGAACGGTTTAACCTGATCCAGTGAACCACAAGGTTGCATTGGGTTCTGTGTCAGCTTTGACATGCTTTCTATGGCTGGATGCTCTTCCTAATGCTAATCCCTTTACAATGTATACTGGGTGATTTTTTATGCCACTGGCACTTGTAGAGTTGCCAAATGATTTGCAAGATAGGAAATAACAAGAAAAGAGATAAAGGCAGGAAAGGAAAAACCTTTGTAACTAAGTGGGGTGGAGAGGTGATATTTATGTCAGAGATAAGCAAGGACCAGCAGAGGATACAAGTGGCTATTAATAAAGCTTAAACTTTGAGAAAAAAGAAACATCTTTGAACAATGTGAACTAATATTTATGCTTCTCTTTCAGTTGTGTGCCACAAAAGCTGGACGGACCTATATCAAAGAAAAGAACACTTATATTATCATGCGGGAACTACATAAATGGGAAACTGACAAAGCTAATGACATAGCCATCCAAAACCTTATTGACATTCTCATTGGAGATGAACCAGCAAAAGAACATGAAGATCTTAGCAATGTGGTTGTTCCTGAGAATCTGAAGAAACAATTTTTGAAAGAAGATGAAGAAGATCTTAAAATGATATCTGATGACTCTTAGAAATATTTTGAAATTTTCAGATTAAGTTTACTGCATCGCTTCTATTGATTACATGGTTATCTGTTCAAGCTTACTACTGCTAAGATATGTTGTAACCCCTGTCAACAAGACTCCTGACTGTGCTTATTTACTTCAGTGTCTTGTTGATACCAGGGACCACAGCAATTTTATTAATGAACAGTGAATGACTTTTAGCATTAAAACTGGCCATATCCAACCTAAATATTCTTCCTGTTCTATGTTCAAACCAGTCAGATCTGGTCTTTCACACCTACTGAAAATAAGCAATCACATCATGAAAATCTTGAAGCTATGAGATAATGCATGATTGATTCAAAACAATGTGAATAAATAAAAGGTTGCGAGCTGGCAGAAACGTTAGCATGCCAGGTAAAATGCTTAGCAGTATTTTGTCTGTCTTTACGTTCTGAGTTCAAATTCCACTGAGGTTGACTTTGCCTTTTATCCTTTCAGGGTCGATAAATTAAGCACCAGTTGCGTACTGGGGTCGGTCAAATCGACTGGTCCCTCCCTCAAAATTTCAGCCCTTGTGCCTAGAGTAGAAAAGAACAATGTGAATAAAAAACCATTACATTTCAGAAAGTAAGCTGAATGCTAAAGAGTTAATTGTTCATATGCTTATATAAAGGATTTATTTTATGTGTGTGTGTGTGTGTGTGTATACATGAATGTATATACGTATATATTTTTATGTGTGTGTATCTTTATTAATGGTATGGCTATAAGCCTTCAAAGTGACTTTGTTTTGTTAGGTATAGATTTTTCAAAGCTGATAGGATAACAGTATCTGGTGAAATAAAGTCGTTAGGTAAACAAGGTCTCAAACACAGAGGTCCTCTCTCAAGCTGATCTGTCAAGCACTTACACATTGCTGAGGAGAGCACAAGTCAGAGCAAGCTGCTTTATTCAAATGCCTGATACACAACTTCCCAAGAGACTGTCTTACAATGAATTGGCAGAAAGCAAGCACACACAAGATGGACAGAATAGTTCTTCAAGGATATACTCAAATACTCATTGAGTATATAGGTATATATATATAGAAGAATTTTTTGCGTAATAAGATAAAAACCCAAGGCTGTATAGATATTGGAGCATTTATAGATAGAAGGTCTTACAGCTGTTCCTAGGATATTAATTAATGATATCCTTTCATTGGAGACGGTGTGAGGAAAAATTAAGTCATAGTTAGTTTCGATGCAATACAAATAGAGAGTGCGGTGGAAGAAAGAAAATAGATGTAAGATATGTATGGGTATTGAATTTGTAAATCTGTTTTAATGGCATAACGGACGTTAAACGATGATGATGATGATGATGATGATGTATGTATATATGTGTGGAGGCGCAATGGCCCAGTGGTTAGGGCAGCGGACTTGTGGTCGTAGGATCGCGGTTTTGATTCCCAGACTGGGCGTTGTGAGTGTTTATTGAGCAAAAACACCTAAAAGCTCCACGAGGCTTCGGCAGGGGATGGTGATCCCTGCTGTACTCTTTCACCACTCTTTCTCTGACTCTTTCTTCTGTTGGCCTGCTCGCTTAGCCAGCGGGGTCGCATCATTCAAAGGCTAAAACAATGCGAACACATTGTGACCAGCGGTGTGTAGCAACATCTGATGGTCTGGTCGGTCATGTGATCATGTGATGTATGTATATATGTATGTATGTATATATATATATATGTATATATAAATCGAAGTCAAAATCGAATTGAACCAGCCAGGATCCCTGGTCTGGTGGTACGTAAAAAGCACTATCCGACTCGTGGCCGATGCCAGCGCCGCCTCCACTGGCTTCTGTGCCGGTGGCACGTAAAATACACCAATCTGACCGTACAACAGGCACCCATGCCAACCCCCTTGCTTGCGAAGACATGTTGGGGCAAGCGAAATCGAATTGAACCAGCCAGGATCCCTGGTCTGGTGGTACGTAAAAAGCACTATCCGACTCGTGGCCGATGCCAGCGCCGCCTCCACTGGCTTCTGTGCCGGTGGCACGTAAAATACACCAATCTGACCGTACGACAGGCACCCTTGCCAACCCCCTTGCTTGCGAAGACATGTTGGGGCAAGCGAAATCGAATCGAACCAGCCAGGTTCCCTGGTCTGGTGGTACGTAAAAAGCACTATCCGACTCGTGGCCGATGCCAGTGCCGCCTCCACTGGCTTCCGTGCCGGTGGCACGTAAAATACACCAATCTGACCGTACAACAGGCACCCATGCCAACCCCCTTGCTTGCGAAGACATGTTGGGGCAAGCGAAATCGAAATCGAAATCGAATTGAACCAGCCAGGATCCCTGGTCTGGTGGTACGTAAAAAGCACCATCCGACTCGTGGCCGATGCCAGCACCGCCTCGTCTGGCTTCCGTGCCGGTGGCACATAAAATACATCAATCCGACCGTGGCCATTGCCAGCCTCGCCTGGCACCTGTGCAGGTGGCACGTAAAAAGCACCCACTACACTCACGGAGTGGTTGGCGTTAGGAAGGGCATCCAGCTGTAGAAACACTGCCAGATAAGACTGGAGCCTGGTGCAGCCTTCTGGCTTCCCAGATCCCCGGTCGAACCGTCCAACCCATGCTAGCATGGAGAACGGACGTTAAACGATGATGATGATGATGATGATATATGAACTTAGATATGTTTCGACCAAAGATTGGTCCAGGCCATGTCTAACTTAATAGCACCACCTAATAGGATTATCTAAATCTTTTTAAAGTCAAGTTTTGCGGTATCATGGTCCATTCAAGTAGTGATTTCTTGTTGAGTGAATTGTATCCAGGTATAGGTGGCTTGTCCGGTATTCCTTGAAGAAATTTGTCCAGAATCCATTTAAAGTTGATGGGATCCTTTTCCTCTTTGATCAGTTTTGGGACAATGTTAAACAGGGCAGGGCCTGTTGAGGAAAAGAAATTGTGTCGCAGTGTATTTATGTGTTGTGATCCTGAATTGGGCAGGGGACGTATGGCCCATAGTCCCAGCCTTGGATGAACCTTGAAGCTAATGTTCAGGTCATTTGGGCAATGCTGGCGGTATATTCTCCACATCGTGCAAATGATCTACCGATTGCAGCGGCGCTGGATAGAGTAGAGTTTCAAGACTTTAAGGCAGTCCCAGTAATCGAGATTAGTCATGCCCTTAATTTGTTTAGTAAACTCCCTCTGGGGTGATTCAATTTTCGAGATGTTTTGTTTTGTACGGGGAGACCACAGTGGGTAGCAGTATTCGAGGTGTGGCCGTACAGAAGAGGAGTAAAGTGGGATGATGACACCTTGTTCTTTGGACCGGAAGGTTCTTAAGATCCAGGAGCTCATCCTACGAGCTATATTGACCTTATTGCTGATGTGGGCACTCCAACTGAGATTGTTATCAACAATTACTCCTAGTTCTCTGATATTATTAGGTGTGAGCGGTTCCCCTGAAGGAAGAGAGTATGGCTGTTTTAGTATAGTCTTTCTTCCAAAATGCATCAGCTCAAATTTTCCCTCGTTTTGTTGCATTTTGTTTTTGTCTGCCCATTGACTCACTGTATATTGATCAGACTGGAGTTGAGTTCATTCTTCTTCATTGATGATTTGCTGGAGCTTAGTGTTATCAGCAAATATTTTCACTTTGCAGTGTTTTATGACGCTGGAAAGGTCATTTATGTAGATTATAAAGAGGAACGTGCCCAAGACAGTCCCCTGAGGGAGACCACTGGTGACTTTTGCTGGGCTTGAGTGGACTCCATCGACCACAACATGTGCTCTATTCAATCCAGTGTAGAGGTTTTCCACGGATTCCAGCATTTTCCAATTTTGAGAGTAAGATATTATGGTCAACCCTGTCGAACGCTTTACTGAAGTCAAGATATATGACATCAGAGTTCGAACCTGTTCCCAAGGCTTTAAGTATATCCTCAATATGGTGTAAGAGCCGTGTTAGACAGTCCCTGTCACAGCGAAAGCCATGCTGATTTGCATTTAGGAGTTTGTGGATCTCCAGGAAGCCAGCTATCCTTGATCTTACCACTCTTTCAAACTCTTTAATGATGTAGGAGGTGTGTGAGATTAGGCGATAGTTGACTGCGAGGGATCTGTTTCCCTGTTTGAAAACTGGGATAGGAGCTGTTTCGGTATATAACCTGAGTCTAAAGAATTTCTCCAGAGGTTGGTCAGAGGAACTGCAAGTTGGTGTCTACATTCCTTCAGGAGACTAGCAGGGAATCTATCAGGGTCTACAGTATTTGACCTCATTTATTGCTGCTATGATGTCTGAGGCAGTGAAGCCGAGATTTTATGTTGGGAATCAACTTCGTTCGCTTCTCTTACGCGAATATCAGTGGGATCACTAAAGACAGTGCTGTATTGTTTCTGTAGTATTTCTGCCATTTCTCTAGCATCGTGTTGGGGAATGTCGTTATCATCGATCAATGGCCCAATGGGTTAGGCAGCGATTCTATGCTTATTTGCACATGAATTGAACACTTTTGGGTTCTGTTTGATTTTTTTGATTACCCACCGTTCCTCTGTAGCTCTTTGATTTTCAATGGAGGTTTTCATGTCGGTCTGCAGGTGAAGTTTTTCCAACTCCAGCCTTTTCATTATTGTTGAATGTGGATGTTGTATGTGGGAGTATTTTAATTGGTTGATTTTTTTTATTGAGTCTTTTGATGCACCTGATGAGTGTTTTTTCTTTCTAGGGAGCCGATTTCTGTTTGTGTTAGTGGATTTTGTAGGAGCGTGTTTTCAGCATGTATAGATGACAATGTTCTCAAAGTGCTGCCATGCAGTCTCAATGTGAGTGGAACTGAGAGTGAAGGACCAGTCGATGATGGACAGATCCTTTCTGATTGCTCCCCAGTCCGCTTTGTGGAAGTTTATGTTGTCAAATAAGTGCAGTGGAGTGGGATTGGCTGGTTTGGTTTTGATATGCCGGGAATTAAAATTGCAGAGTATCATGTGGTCTGAGAGGAGAATTTTTTTCAACTGAAATACTGTGAACAGAGCTAGAGTGGTTGGTTAATTTTAGATCCAAGATCGATTTATCCTGTCTTGTTGATTCGAGCACTAGCTGAGTCAGGAAAAATGTATCCATTAGATTAAAGAGTAATTCTGCTGCTGCTTTGATGTAGAACATTTGCCTAACTTCAGAGTATTTGTGGGCCAGTTTATATGAGGAAGGTTAAAATCACTCATCACTAGTATGTTTCCAGAGTTGTATTTTTGAAGGAAGGACTTGATTTTGTTGAGGCATTCTTCAAAGCACTTTAGAGGTGCTTGGGGAGGCCTGTAAAGACCAACAATGATTATGTCTTTGGCCTTGTTGAATAGTGATGTAGATTCACTATAGCCATTGGAAAATATGTCCTTGGTATCAACTGAAAAGGAGTCATGGAGAAAGATGGCTGTCCCCACCTTATTTTGGTCTGTGCAGTCTGCACGGATGATGGTGAAATCTTTTATTTTCACCTTGGCATCCATATGTGTGCTGTTTAGGTGAGTTTCAGTAAGGATAAAGAGAGGGGAGCCAACTCTCTATATATGGGATCTTCCATTTTAGGGTAAAGAGTGATGGGTTGATGCCATGTACATTCAATAGGAATGTCAAGGTAAAAGTAGTTTGATATTTGCATTGTTCTAAGAGCTCAGTGTTATGTCTTATGTTGTTCAGAGGTAGCAATGAGGGTAGTTTTGTATGGAGCTGTGTGTGTGTGATTTTCTAGTTGGTGGTGGGTGTGTTCTTTGTGTTTTGCATAAATGGTTGCAGATAGCTCGGATCTCCTGGCTTAGGTTGGCCTTCATATTTTCTAGATAAGTTAGTAAAAAAGAATTGCCTCTTTGGTTTGCCACTTGGTCAGATGATACATAGTTCATGTTTATGTTATTTGGTGTTATGATTTTTCCATAGTTCTGCCTTCGTTGTTTGGGGTTGTAGGAGGTGAAATGTGGTTTTATTTTGTTTTTGTTGTTGTCGTAGGTCTCATCTGGTGCTGTTTTTTATTTTTCGATCGTTTTGTGCCCTTCAGATGGTGATAGTTGCATTCTGGGTTCAAGCACATCTTTAGTGACACAGAAGTTTAGCAGAATTTATGATGGAAGAAGGTGCCTTTTGTGCATCCATATTTAGGATCAGGGCTGCCGCCTTTGCTGCTGCTTTTGCTGCCGCCTTTGCTGTTGCCTTTGCTGCCACCTTTGCTGCTGCCTTTGCTGCTGCTGTCGTCATCCAGTCACAAAACTACTAATTGTTATACAGTGAGATAAATGTCTGGTTTGCAATCAGTCATTAAATTGTCTGACAATATATACTAATATATATATATATATACATACAGTGTACATTTAAACACATAAGAGATGGCCATAACAGGACATCTGACCCTACTCCAAACCACTATTAGGGGTAATTTTGAAAGGGAATGAAAAATAAAAACATTTACCCTCTATTTCCTATACCATGGTTTCAAGCTATCTTCAGCAAATAAAATAATTTACTTGGCGATGCTCTCGTCAGAATTTATTAATAATGATATAATGATTTTTGGCTAATTGTTGAAGAAAATCGGCATTTTTTATACTTGCTGCCGATAAAAAATTATAACATGCAAACACGAGGCATGTTCTGTATTGCCTCGTCTTTATATGTTAATCTTGGCTTTCCTACTGACGAGAGCTTCGCCAAGTAAATTATTTTATTTGCTGAAGATAGCTTGAAACCATGGTATAGGAAATAGAAGTTAAATGTTTTTTATTTTTCATTTCCTTTCAAAATTATCCCTAAAAGGGGTTTGGAGTTTAACTACTCCTTCTAGTGGGTCAGATGTCTTGTTATGACCATCTTTTATGTGTTTAAATGTACACTGTATTTTTATATGAATAATATATAGTCTATTGACTAGTTTTTTTCTTCTTGCTAGACCACTGGTAGCAAAGAAATTTTCTTAATTCTTTTTGCAACCCTGGAATTTATTTATATATGTATATATATATATATAATATATATATATATATATATATATATATATATATTACACACACACACACACATACGTTGTTTGTCATATATGTAAATGGTGTGAGTATTCATTTGAAAGTGGTGTGTGCGTGGGTTCAGGAGTTAAACCCATCTTTGTCTTTCTCAGAATCATATGGAATTCATTTATAATTATTTTAGTGGTACAGAAGTACTTCGGATTTCTGGAAAGAGAAACGCCTGACACACACACGTGTGCGTACTCGCTCGCATACATCATCATGTATGCATTCATAAATACATAATGCACACATAAATATCTGTTTGTCCGTCTATCTATCTATCTATCTATCTATCTATCTATCTATCTATCTATCTGTCTGTCTGTCTGTCTGTCTGTCTGTCTGTCTGTCTGTCTGTGTCTGTCTGTCTGTCTGTCTGTGTCTGTCTGTCTGTCTGTCCGTCCGTCCGTCCGTCCGTCCGTCCGTCTGTCTGTCTGTCTGTGTCTGTCTGTCTGTCTGTCTGTCTGTCTGTCTGTCCGTCCGTCCGTCCGTCTGTCCGTCTGTCTGTCTATCTATCAACAGAACACGCTACATCCATCACATATACTATATCTATATCTTTTAGTTGTGTCAGTCATTGGAATACGGCCATGCTGGGGTACCGTCTTGAAGAGTTTTACTCGAACAAATCAACCCAGTACTTGTTTTAAAGTTGGGTGCTTATTTTATTGTTCTCTTTTGCAGAATCGTTAAGTTATGAGAACATAAACAAACCAGCATCGGTTGTCAAGCAGTGGTGAGGGACAAACATAACACACACACATACACACACACACACACACACACACCACACACACACACACATACACACACATACACACGTACAGACACACATACACACAGACACACACACACACACACACACACAACGGGATTCTGTTAGTTTTCGTCTACGAAATCCACTCACAAGGCTTTCTTTGGTCGGTCCGAGGCTATAGTAGAAGACACTTACCCAAAGTACCACGGAATGGGACTGAACCCAAGACCACATTGTTGGGAAGCATGCCTCTTATCTACACAGCTACGCCTGCACCTATAGCCATGTAAATGATACTTCTTCACAGTCATTTGTCCTGCTAGTAACAGCAGTCAAATCTCCCTAAAATCATACACAACCATCTTAAAAAGCGGAGTTTTCTTAGTTATCACTTAAAATCCAGAATGTCTTTGATCGTACGGCTGCTCGACCAGGTTGATCTGGAGTTACATAACAGCACATAATCATACCACACGCACACACAGACAGAACACATGCTTTTATAACATGTAAACACGAGGCATGTTCTATATCGCCTCGTCTTTATATGTTAATCTTGGCTTTCCTACTGACGGGAGCTTCGCCAAGTAAATTATTTTATTTGCTGAAGATAGCTTGAAACCATGGTATAGGAAATAGAAGTTAAATGTTTTTTATTTTTCATTCCCTTTCAATCTCACGTCCCCATTCCCTCACGCGCCTACCCCCCTTACGCACAGATTAGATTAAACACAGTTGATCACTACAAACTTCCACACTCCAGTCACCACACACACACACACACACACACACACACTACTTATAACACACAAGATACGACGTCGAATTTCCTGACATAGGTGGTCCAGAACCTCTTATAGTCCACGCTAATTTACGAACAGTAACTTTAAGTTTCCGCGGTCACCGGACTAGTTTACTGGTACTTTGCACATTAAAGTATTAATATACTTGTATAATTTATACTAATGTACAGGTACATGTATTTCATTTAATTATTTATCTTCTATCTTTTGCTGGAACATCACCTTGAAGACTTAATGGATCGACCCCCAGTATTTATTATTTTTTTAAAAAACCGGGTCTTATTCTATCGGTCCCTTTTGCCGAACCGCTAATTTATGGGGACGTAAACATACCAACACCGGTTGCCAAGCGGTGGTGGGGGACATCCACAGACACAAAGACACACACACACATAAATAGATATATGTATATACGACGGGCTTCTTTCAGTTTCCATCTACTAAATCCACTGACACAGTTTTGGTCGGCCCGAAGTTATAGTAGAAGACACTTGTGCAAGGTGCTGCGCAGAACCGCTAATTTATGGGGACATAAACATACCAACACCGGTTGCCAAGCGGTGGTGGGGGACAAACACAGACACAAAGACACACACAAATAGATATATGTATATACGACAGGCTTCTTTCAGTTTCCATCTACTAAATCCACTGACACAGTTTTGGTCGGCCCAAGGTTATAGTAGAAGACACTTGTGCAAGGTGCTGCGCAGTGGGACTGAACCCGGGACCATGTAGTTGGGAAGCAAGCTTGTTACCATGCAACCAGAGTAGATAAAACGCAGAGTAGATAAAACAGGGGACAACTGATGAAGGGATTGCTCTTTATGTTGCCTGCCTCGTTTCTCTATTTGTTTTTTTTTCGTTGTCCGAAAAAAATTCGTTTTCCTTGTTTTTGTTTTTTCCTGTTTTCGTTTTTCATTCTGTTCACGTTTTTTTGACGTATGTACCCATATATATGCATGTATATATACATATACATGTAGGTATATACATATATGTATGTATATATGCATATATATATATATTAATATTATATTATATATATATATATAATATATATATATATATATATAATATATATATATATATACGATTTTTGTTGACGGAAACTGAATGAAGCCACGCCTGCGCCTAAGTAAATTTAATATAAATTTGCTTAATTTCGAATGTGTTAACTATGGTGACCACTCCTTTGTGGCAAAAAATAATTTGGAAAGGTTTTGGAACGAAAGGTTCCATTCCGGAAAATCGATGTCGTACTTGTATATATCTACATGCTACCATGATGTCGTGTTCTATCTGGTAGGAATAGTGACCATGTTCGTTAACAACGCACATTACCGTTTTCAATCTACGGTACATTGCACAATACAGTTCCTGGATCTTATCAAATTTCTTTCAACCGCTTGAAATACTTCGAATTCTCAGTCTGTAAAATTAATATGTGACAATTATACGGTAGCCATGATAAAACTCCGAGTTTTAGATGTCGGGGCGGAAACCCACGCCGCTATCTCTTCAGTTATCATGTTGGATAATGTGGAGCTGAGATTCCTGCTCAAAGAAAAAAAAAATGGGATGGTCCCAGCTAAAATGCCTTTTATCGTGGTTATGATGGATCAGTGCTAGCCCGGAACAAAACAATAATAGCGACAACAACGACGACGGTGACGACGACCACCACCATCACCATCACCACCAAAAAAACTACATACATACTAACAACAGCAACACAACACACCAGGTATAATAAATATAACACTCACCCATTCACATATCACATGGACACATTATCCACGCGCAAGTCTATACACCCACAAACACTAGAATGGCTTTCATTTTTAATTTTATGAATCAGCTGTTGCTATTCCACCTAATTTCAATTCCACCTACGTCTACAAACATCTGAATGACTTTTTGACACATACACACCAATTGTCATCTTAACTGTATGATAAATAATTCATGAGGGTGTACGTAGAAAACCTAGAATTCAGACACTAACGTATTCATTCTCAATACTTTCTGACACATTCGAACGTTGAATATCCGACCACTGTTGCTTTCCGTCGTCGGAGAACACCCCGACTTCCCTTTAGGCGACGTGTGTTCACCGGGAATCACGTGTGCTATGAAAACGCCGTAGTCGCTTATAGGGAAATTTTTTCCGATGATGAGTAACAAAGATCAGATATGCACGTTCGAATCTGCCAGAACATATTGAGACTGAATAGATACGTTAATGTATGATAAATCCATCCTTTCTTCAAACTGCCACATACTAACTGCTACATGACCACCACCAGCACCACTACCACCAGTACCAGCACCAGCACCACCATCAGCACCATCATCATCATCAGCAGCAGCAGCAGCACCACCACCACCACCTCACATGACCAACTCCACCACTAAAAATTCAATGAAGGTAGATCTATACAGTCAGGTGACTACATAGTGTCGCTAGCAATGACGGCCAACGTATCATAAATCGAAGCCTGTCTGAAATAAGGAATAAATATATTGTGGGCGTCAATGATGTATGAGTATGTTGGACAAGAAGATGGGATAGCCACGGTTGGAACGCTGGCGAACAAAGAAAATTCGACACTGACCTTACAGATACTGAAGATGCTTCTATGCGGTTGTTCGACGTGTTAGAAATAGCAGATAAATCGCCCTCGAATTACATCCAACTGTTAGGACTCCCATGTCAAAAGAAGAAGCAAAAACAAAACAAAATAAACAACTATAAAAAAGTACCTAATAGATAATGAAGTCCTAGATACAGTGTATCTGAATAAAAACTGAGTTACTCATCGATGGAAAGGTTTTGATCATAATCCTGCTCGATCAGAACTGACTTGGGGCTGAACAACATTAACTGCAGCAAAGGAGGGCCGTATTGAATAATATTGTCTTGGATATGCAAAACGTGTGAATGGTCATGGATAGAACGCCTTGGATCATAGGTTTCTTCGATCGGAGCTGATACACGTATAAACAGCAACGTGTAGGCAATGAAATATCCAGAATGCAGAACTCTGAGAACCATCGAGTACATTAGATGGTACCATCAAGTTTTCAACGAAGACCTGCGTGAGCGCACGCATCAGCCCGCAGCCTCCCACCTCATAGCTATCCGTCACATGCACCGATATGGGTATGTCCTCTGCCTCCCATCAGGTCATCCAGCCTGGGCTTTACTCTCGCCCGTGGAAGAGGGCCCGTGGCAGGCCCCGTACCAGATAGCTGGACGTGATTAAGGGAAGTCTCCAGAGGCTCGACGTCATCTTGAAGAGCATGAAGTAGCAGTAAGCAAGATCTGTTGTTTGCATTGTGATGTCTGACCAGCAATTCATGCTACAGAAACATATAAAGAATACAGATTAAGAGGCGCTATCTGCATGAAAAACAATAACCAAGTTAGTGTTAACGGAATTGATTAAAAAAAAACATTAAAAAGCTAACTAGAAATAATTATGTGGTGAGGTATATATACACTTAAAGCTTAGTAGTAGGTCTTAAAACGAACCACATGAAAAAGTACATGCGATCAGAAGATGTAGCATAAGGGCGAATAGAGGTAGAAAGCGATGAAATCGAGGAGGTAAAGGAATACGTCTACTTAGGGTAAACAGTGAATAGGCACTGAGATATGGACGTTGAAATCTCAAAGAGAATAAGGGCAGGATGGAAGGCATTAACTTAATACAGGATGTTCTCCAAACAAAGCTGGTCGGGGCTTTACATGCCAGACTCTTCAATAGCTCTGTCCTACATGCGCTCTCATACGCAAGCCAGACGTGGGCTGCTACGAAGAGGTTAGAAAATCGATTGGCCACGATGTAAAGGGCCATGGGAAAATTAAGAGATCTCATTCGAAATGAGATAATTCGAGAACGGAACGGAGTGAACAATATGATCACAGAGTACTGAAAGTACAATTTTTTCTCTGCCGGACATGTCGCAAGGTTCACAGACAACAACAGGTTGACTCGTGCAGTTACCGAGTGGCATCTGAGAGATCGGAAAAGGCCACGATGATGGAAAGACGATTTAGTGAAGCAATCTAGGTCTATATGTAAAAGAATGGCGCAATCAAGACAAAATTGGAAGCGCATTGTGACCAGCTTTGTATAACAGCATCAGATGGTCTGGTCGAAGTTGTGATACTGTAATTATCTATCTATCTATCTATCATCTATCTATCTATCTATCTATCTATCTATCTATCTATCTATCTATCTGCCTGTCTGTCTGTCTGTCTGTCTGTCTGAAAATATTTTCATTACATTTATATACACATGAAAAAGCATGCACACATGCATATCCTACACAAACATGCACAACCACGCACACTCATATTTAGAAAGATCAGCTGTGTATTCTCTTTCTCACACATACTTATATATGCATACATACATGCATGCACTCACACACCAATTTCTGGAGATATTGCACTTGGAGTTGAATTCCTTGACAAATCAATGTTTTCGAGCATCCACTCACGTTAAACTTACATGCACGCGCACGCACACACACACACACACACACGTACACACACACACACACACACACACACACACACACACACACACACACACACACACACACACACACAGAGATTTCCAAATATGATGGACACTAGCTGCTGGTAATATATATTTCATACATTTTCTAATAACGCTATATCCAGATTCTCGTATTTAGATAGCTTGTCAGTCTCTTTAATTGAAATGTTACTATCACTGGGCATGACAAAGACTCAGAGTAAAGTCTTGCATCGTTAGTCATTGATTACTATGCCAGGTTGGTTTGTAAATACTTGTCAGAATGATTCTGTATACACCAGGGGATCGTTATTTCATGCCATTTCAGATACTTTTCTCGAAACTATTTTCGTGCCATTTATATATATATATTTACTGGCGTGGCTGTGTGGTTAGTAGTTTGTTCCCCAACCTCATGGTTTCGGGTTCAGTCCTACTGCGTGGGACCTTGTGCGAGTAGCGTCTACTATAGCTTCGGGGTCGACCAAAGCCTTGTGAGTGGATTTGGTAGGTGGAAACCGAAAGAAGTCCGTCGTATTGTATCACTGCTGTCCGACGAACGGAAATGTGAAACTCTGAGTAGCAGTTTGTTTGTGATGTTTTTGCAGTTTTAATGAAAAAGCATATTACTCTGCTTCCGGTATTCGAGTACTATTTTTTCCCACCTTGTTTCACATTTATGTGCTTACTCTGGTATATATATATATATATATATATATATATATATATATATATATAGTTAATCCAAACAAGAAAGCACAAAAAAACAACAACGCGAGGACGTGGAACAAATATAGTATTATTGGACGCTCAGGAAAGAAGGAAAGAAGGAAGGTTTAACGTTTCGAGCGGAGCTCTTCGTCGGAAACATAGGAGAAGGAAAGATCCAGAGAAGGGAAGACAGAGGAAAAAAATCGTCAACGGTACATACATAGGGAGAATTCAAAAAAAAGAAAATCAAAAGACGAAGACAGGTGTGTAGACAACAAACAGATGTATTAGTTTAACGCTCGGGAAGTGAAAAAGTCTTTAACGTTTCGTGCCTACGCTATTCCACAGAAAGGAACACAGAAAGAAACAAGGAGAGAAAATACAGAATGTGTTGTGGCTAGCGATCTATTATGGCATTCGCCATAATAGATCGCTAGTCACTATACTATATGTGTGTGCGTGCGTGTGTGTGTGTGTGTGTGCATTTGTTTTTATGCAATATGTGTGTGTATATTTGTTTTTATGCTCAGTTATAATAAAAACAATTTTACATTAATCTTATGGGCTACTCTATATTTTTGTAGAGCACAAATTTAATATTCTTATACAAGATTGTTGTTGACAGTGACTTCGAAGTTTCGGCTGGCTAAGCCGTCATTGGACTGTGATGTAGTAAGTTAGTCTTGGCTTTATATAGTATCTGTTGAGATAATTTTTTTCTGAGGTTAAATTGAATAACAATTAGGTTATAGGGTAGGGTATGATGGAGAAGTACTGCGAGAAACTTTTATTGATTAAATTTGGTTATGTTGTTCAGTATTTATTCATGCGTGTAGAACTTTGTAAATAGGTGCGTATATTTTGGTGCGTCAGTTTCAGGTTATGGAATTGTTTTTTAGTGATTTACAAAAAGAAATAGGTAGAGGAAATTCTTTGGTCAGCAGATGTCATTAATTTTAGTTATTTTTCGTTTTTTACTTATTTAATCCTTTGCTTTCGCAATGTAAATGCCAGAGTTCGAAGTTTAGTCCAGCATGTAAAAACTTGGCAATTGGGTGTAACAATTTGTCTTATAATGGAATTTTTAAGGGTTCACGAAAGAATGCAATGCAAGTAGGTACTATGTTTTAGTTGGTCAGTGAGCTTCTTTACTTGCTGTTGATGTTATTTAGGGTATTTACTCTTTGTATTTTGAGGGTGAAGGTTATTAATCAAGTATGTTATGGTGTTGTTCGTATAAAAATATTTTTGTCTTGTGCTTTGATATACACAATAGTATGTGGGTAGGTGTAAAGGTTGTTGGTCAGTATATTTCTCTCTAGGAGTTCGTTGTTCTATAAGCAATTTGATTAATATGTAGAAATTTTAACCTTTGTGTTTCATGGGAGCAGGATTAGTGGGTTATGTGCTTATAAATATTTCTTCGCTTCTGTTTCAAATGTGGGTCTATGGATATATGCGAAAGTAGGGCGTTATAAAAAAGTGTGTATATACTCATACATTAAAATAGGAATAAAAATACAATTTAATTTTTAAAATTAATTTAAATATTTAAAAAATCTAAATTTAAAAAGTGGCAGAATAAAAAAGAAAAGGTTCATCTAACTTGCTTGCATATAAATATCTATTTCTGTAAGAGTATGTTGGTTTGTGCACTTACGTTAGAAAATCTTTTGTGGGGTTAATTTTGGTTGGAGATTGGGAAAGTTTTATATGATTTTTAAGCGCTCGCTTAGTTTTCAGTTGTGAAAATGATTTTTATATATACTATGGGATAGTTTATGGTGAATGTGGAAGGAGAGAATGTGGTGAGATATATTTTAGCCGTTATATACAAAAAAACTATTAGTTTTAAATATTTTTGTGTTTTTAAGCTCTTGTACTTGCATGAAGAGACTAGTTCAGTGTTTCGGTTCAGAATTTGGTTCTTGAATGTGAGGATATAGTAGGATTCATTAGAACAAAGTTGGTAGAGTTTGTTGTCACCTTTGTATGATTGTGCATGTGAGAATATTTTCCAATTGATGTTTGGATAGTGATGTAACATTTTTCTTGCTTAGGGTTACGATAAGTGTGCGTGCGTTGGTTATATCGTGTCTCGAACTGGTATGCTGTAGATCCTATATATGTAGATATCGTAGCTGGTGTCCTGTTCGTGGTTACCGTTGCACTACAGAAAATTTCTTTCAAAAGGGCAAGATAAAGTTGTTCCACATTTGCAATTGTTATTATGAGTGTGATTTAGGTTTTCACTTTTAGAAATTTTTGATGGTTGTAATTGGCTACAGTTTCCTAAAGTTGTTGGTCATGGAATATACAATTTCACGTTGTGTTTATTTATTAGTTTGTAGTACTTGTTGTTGGGGTGGAAGTATTTTTGCAGTAATTTGAAAAAGAATTTAGCTATTGCTATGAAGACGTAAATGTTGAAGGAGGATTAAACCAGATGATTTTCCTTTTTCTAGTCTAACGTTTTTTTATTTATAGTTGGAGGTTTGTTGTTTAATTATTGTACTTTTTCTTGTAATCTTTGTTACCGAGAGCTTATTATATGGCGTTGCTATTTAATTTAATATTTTTTTAGTTGAAGAAGAAAACCTTAGAAATATGTTTTTTTAATTAGATTTTTAATAATGCTTTTGAGGTGGTTGTATTGCCTATGCATATACTGAGATTTTTTGTTGTCTTTTTTATAGGGTCTATAGAAACTAGTTGAGATTAACATCTAGGAAGTTGACTGATTTTAGTTGTGTTTCTACTGTAATGGAGAAGCATAAGCTTTTAGAGAAGTGATGCAATTCTTTCTTAAATTTGTTTTTTTGTGGGATATATATGTATATATATATACACATGTATATATACATATGTATGTATATCTGTGTGTATGTATGCATATGTATGTATGTATGTATGTATGTATGTATGTATGTATGTATGTATGTATGTATGTATGTATGTGTGTGTCTGTTTATCTATCTATCTATCTATCTATCTATCTATCTATCTATCTATCTATCTATCTATCTATCTATCTATCTATCTATCTATCTATCTATCTATCTATCTATCTATCTATCTATGTGCGTGTGCGTGTGTGTTTGTGGTTGTCCTCTACCCCCGTTTGACAACAGGGGTTGATTTGTTCGGCTAAATTCTCAAGGCAGTGCAATGACTGAAACAAGTAAAAGATAAAAAGAATAAGGTAGAAATCGTGTATACTTTTAACAAATTTACCAATGTAAATGATCTACGTGGTCATTCGACCTGCTAGAAAAAACTGCTGTAGTCCTCTTACACCACAACCGAAACGGAAGGACATGTTAAAATACACTGTTTCTGATAAAAAAAAAATGAATGACCAACACCACAGCTTGAAGGCCTTTGATCATAGGCCTGACGTGGATTAAACATCAATAATAACAACAATAGCAACAAAATATATTAAAATTTATTTGTGTATAAAGTATGCAGTTTAATACACACACACACACACACACACACACACACACACACACACACACACATATATATATATATATATATTTATTTATAATAAGAGTAGATCGTGTACGAGTGGGTATATATTTGTAAAAAAGAAGTTTGAAAACGCCACTATATTATATCAATTTTAATTTTCTTATGAATTTTACATGTTTCGGTACACCACCACATGGATTCTATTGAGACCAGTAAGAAAAAAGTATGAACTTTTCTATTACACTTTACTTTTAAAAATATTTTTGATAAGGTTCGTTTTTTCAAGAACCGAAACATGTAAAATTCATAAGAAAATTAAAATTGATATAATATAGTGGCGTTTTCAAACTTCTATTTTACAAATATATATATATATATATATATATGACCGTGTCCTTGCCCCCTAGTGGCTTCATTCTCCTCCCACATCCACGACACTAACCATGCTCTCCGTCTCTTTAACTCTTTCTCCTTCCCTTCTGGCTCCTCTAAAATTCTCCTTACTCTTGATACCAAGAGTCTATATATGGTAATCCTACACAACGAAAGACTTCTTGCACTTAAGCACTTTCTGGACCTTCGAACCAACCCCCAACCTGACACCTCCACACTTCTTCGTCTGGCCGAACTTATTCTCTCCCACAACTGCTTCTCGTTCGCTGGGTATTTTCACTAATAGAACTCGGGAGTGTCCGTGGGAACGAGAATGGGCCTCGACTATGCGAACTTGTTCGTTGGCTACGTTGAGGCCCACGATTCACTGGTCTCACTCCCGAACTATACGGTCGTTATATTGATCACTATATGGGCGCGACCTCACTCTCCCGTGAACAACTAAACTCCTTCCTCTCTTTTGTCTAATCTTCCTTCCTGCTCTCGAATTCTCCTGCACTATTTCCAAAAATTTCCATCGCATTTCTCGATACTTAGTCAACATAGACCACTCCGCTTTCATTACCTCCATTCACTACAAATACACCAACTTACACTCCTACTTTAACTTCTCCTCCCACCTTACCTACACCAAGCTCTCCATCCTTACTCCAAATTCCTCTGTCTGCGCAGGCTCTGCAGTGACAACCATGACTTTAAGACTCAGTCATGACTCGCCACTTCATCCTTCGTAGATATCCACTCACCACTATCCACACAGCCCTTGCTAGGGCACGTTCCGTGAACCGTGTCTCTGGTCTCTCTCTCCGCAACCGCCCTGTTGTCCGTTTCCTGTTTCCCCTCACTTACCACCCCTTCACACTCCCCCTCCAACGCACCATTCTCCTAGCCTTCCAGCGACTCCAGTCCGAACCCCTCCACCTCGCACATATTCTCCAACCTATCCCTTCCCTCCTTCAAATGAGCCCCCAACTTGCTTGACTTCCTGGTCCACAGTTTCTTCCCTAGCCCCACCTCCCAGCCTGGCTTGTTCCCCTGCTCTCCACCACGCTGCCGCGCTTGCACTTCTAGCAACGTCATTTACTGCATCTCCTGCTCTTTCTGTCCTTCGCTGTACATCGGTCAAACGGGACGCCACTTGGCTGATCGGTTTGCGGGGCACCTCCGAGACATCAGACTCGGCAATGACACTCCAGTCTCGCGCCATTTCCGCTCTACCGGTCATTCACTATAATACCTGTCTGTGTTCGGACTGTCTTTGCACAGGGGCCATCCGGACTCACACCTTTGCCGTGAACAAGAATTAATCTTCCCTCTTCGCTCCTTTGCCCCACATGGGTTCAACTCCCCTCCTTTCTTCATCTGATTCCCCTCTTCTCCTCTTTTCATCTGAAACCTACTTCCTCTCTTCACTCCTACCCACCTCTCCTCTCCTCACTTCATCTGACACCTATTTCCTCTCTTTACTCCTACCTACCTTCTCTCTTCATTGATATCATCCCCACCCATCCCACATCCTCCCCCCCCAAAAAAAACCCCGCCCCACATCCTCACCGAACCCATCCTACATCCACCCCCCCACACCACACCACCACACTACAACACTACATCACACCAACCCACACCACTCCACGCACTACACTGCACTTCCCAGCACCCACATCACACACCACCATCCGCACACACCCACACTATCATCCGCACACCCACACACCATCATCCATACACCCACACGTTACAGACACACACACTTACACATGCACACATCCATACACGTCAAAGCGACTAGCCTGCCCCCCCCCACATTCTCACATACTCACACGCACGCGCAGCTTCGTTTTGGGATCAGCAATACTTTGTTATCTCCCCTTCTTTCAACCTCTCCTGTCTAACTTTTTTTTTTATCTAAACAGTCGCCATGCTTGACCGCTAAATCTACATTTTAAAAATTCTCTCTCTCTGTTCATTTTCTCTTATTCCTTTCTGTTGAAGAGCGTAGGCTCGACAAGTAAAAGACTTTTTGACATTCCCGAGCATCAGATTAATACACCTGCTTGTTGTTCCCACACTGTCTTCGTCTTTTGTTTTCTATAAATTTCAACTGTATATATGTATGTATATATGTATATATATATATGTATATATATATATATATATATATATATATATATATATATAACAAATTAATAAATAAAACATATGCATATAGTCATACATATATGTACGTACCTACATCTACATGCATATATACATGCATATATGGGTACAGGACACAAAAAAAATAAACGTCGAACACAATGAGAAACGAAAACAAACACAAAACCAAGGAACTGGACATTTTTCTTAAACAACGAAAAAATAGAGTACTGGACATACACCACAAGGAAAATTCCCCTTCTTCAGTCGCCATGGTTTCATCTACTCCGCGTTCGAAGGTGAAGGCGAGACGCGTCTTCGACTGAAACATTTCTTCCCGCGAAAAGCAAATTAAGTAAAATTTGAGATTTTTTTGCGGAGGGGTAAAAATGGTAACAAAAACAGGACAGTAACGACAGTACAAAATATAAACAGTAAAAGACAGGACAAGGAGAATAACAGTAACACAGACAAGAAGGGCTGTTAAGCCGAACATGTATATACACGCGCGCGCGCACACACATATATACATGTGTGTGCGTGTGTGTGTGTGTGTGTGTGTATGCGCTGAATATTCTATGTTATTGATAAAGGACATCTTCCGTAAGGAGCCGTCAACACACTGTGAGACGGTCCAAGAAACTCCCTACTCTTTCCCTGTATATCAAAAGCACACTGATAATATGTTTACATCTCATTTCTCTCGCACCAGCTTTTCTAATATTTAAACAATAACAACAATGAGAAATTGATCAGTGAGCTAATGGAGGAGCTTGTACATGGTTGCTCGATCTGCAAGAAATAACAACTAAATGCAATTCCAGCTCGAGTCATGGGCACACTGGGCAGTTAGTAGCCCTGGGCTTTCATGAATCTAGGGACGCAATTATCATCTATGTATGCTGTGGCTTAATCTCAATAAATACTACAGAATCCAGTACATCGATTTGCTCAGGAGACTATAATGCTGCTCAGACGGCTCTGTTTGTATGTCTGTATGCAGCGCCGTCTTAAGGTATGGACACACAGGGGATTTGCCTGGGGGTCTAATAGGTTTAGGGTCCCCATTATGATGTATGTATACTGTGACTTGATTTTAAGTATATTCTATAGGGCTCATTGCATTGAATTGCTGAGGGGCTTATAATGCTGTCAAGAACCCTTTCAAATCACCTCCTAACGTCTTCAACAAAAAAAGAACACATTCGATACTGTACACTATACTAAAAAGCAAAAACAAAAAACAAAAACAGAATGATCCGGACATAAATGCATTGATCGTAGGTATGCTAGTTAAGGGCCAAACAACAACAACAACAACAACAACAACAACAATAGCAGCAGCAGTAAGTAGTTACTGTAATATCTGAGAAGGTATTTAGAGAAAGTTAGTTATAGTTATCCTGAAAACACACTGTTTTGTCTCATTGTACACACCCACATCATTTAGTAGAGTTCACTGTCATCTGTAGAAATTCTTCTTGTTAGTGTTGTTATCGTTAAGCCTCAGATCAGCAGTGCTAGAGCAGAGCTATCACAAATAAACATTCCAGCTAGGCCACTCTGCCACTCCTTTTTTATGGGTATCTAGGACTACATTTATCTAATGCGTCCTTCTCTAGTTAAGATGTTATGTTATGATTTGAGGGACATGTGACTGCTCTTTCATACCCGTAATTTCTTGGCTCATCGGTAGAAATTGCTTATGCAGGTAAAGTACAGGGGTCGGCATCTTTTTTATCATCTGCAGACCGGACAGTGTATTAATAATTTCAAAGTTTGCTAGATAAATATACAAACAGTTTCAAAAACGGGAATTATGAATTTAAATACATCTAGTAATAATTCTGTTTTGGAACGTCGGATCTTGAAGCAGATGAGCTATAAAATATAGCGTGTAAATATTAAGTTAAAAACCCTTTGGGCAGAAAATGCCGAAGACAACCTGAACCGATGTCTCTTCACGCTTACAGAGCAGTTCGGGTTCTGCGGGCAGCCTTTAACTTTTTTCTATCCAAAGGGTTTTAATCCAATATTTACCCGCTATTATTTATAGCTCATCTGTTTCGAGATCCAACATTCTAAAATGGAATTATTTCATGTTCCCTTGAAATTCATAAATCCTTAAGACATTAACTTCTAATTATATTTTTTCACCGAAGCAATAAACGATGCATGCTAGAAAATCATTTTTGCTTACAGGCTGGCAATCAGTTATGAAAGAACTTAATTTAGTTGCAATATATTTCAATCAGGGCATTTTACGAATCTAGAAAAAACACGCAAATAATCACAATGACAACATAAAAAAGCATGCATTAAAAGGTGCTAAACTGACTATAATGAAAAGACAAAATTTAATGCAAACAGATGGTGATTCAATATGAAATTGAACACTGCTTGTTGATTGGAAGTTGCATGTTAATCCCAATAGTTAGATATTATCCGAATATGCAAAAATCAATTTTGTTCTCATTAGCGATGTGAATGCCATTTTCGAAGTGAAATTTTGATGCGGATCCCAAATTTAGCTTAAACATTTCTTTTTAATCATATCCCCGCTTCCTTTTTAAGGTATAAATATTTTAATTTACTTTAAGATAGCAAGGTTATCTCTACCTGCATATTTAGATACTGTAACTGTATGCTCGTCAGAGTTTCTTCTTGGGTCAAGCACAGATCAAACTTGACCCATGTTTCCACATTACGCTCGGTGACAGACTCTACATTGTGACGTATGCTACTATATGCTCTTGTTATGAACGGTCTGAACTCCATCCAACCCACCCTGTTCTTCCACCCCTTCCACTGACACTATTGCTCACACAGATAAGTACTGCCAAACAATAATACCAATGGCTTGGATAACAAAGTTAGGATATTTTCAGTTGGACGAATATATTTTCTATGGAAATCAAGCATTGATACATCTTCAGAAAGAAATTTCGACCTCATGTTTTCTGTTTTACTATTTTGTGTACTTCACATTGTTGTTTTTTAGTGTTGTTTTTTTTTCAGGTATAGTATATCCAAGTCTTTATTATGTGTTTTACTTTAAGGTCTTAAAATAGTGGAATGGTAGATTCGTTCGAGAGTCGGGTAAACTGTTCTCAAAATGCAAAATTCAATTTTGCTTTTCTTCCTTCCGGGTGTCGATAAAATAAGACAGCAGTCAAATACTGGGGTTGATTTAAACGACTGACATTGAAGTTTTGCAAGCTTCTCCAGGCAAGAAAATCGCTTTGTACTATTGCGCCTTAAGGATGGATGAGTGTTTAAATCCTAATGACAACAGTTTTCCTGTGAAGATCAGGTATTATTAAATTTGATGATGGAATAATGCCACAAAATCGTGTAATTGACAGGATTTGTAGCTCACCTCTCATCGCGTCCGATAAGGTGGGATTTGAAGATGACATCACTTTTGCAGAGTACACGACTACGCAGAGACCTTCTTTTAAGTTTGCTGTTTTACATTCTCCTTTACTTGCAACGTCATGGATCTACTAAAATAAACGTCCTGGTCTTTGTGTCTGTGTGTATGTGTGTGTACCGTTGGCGATTTTTTCCCCTCTGTCTTCCCTTCTCTGGATCTTTCCTTCTCCTATGTTTCCGACGAAGAGCTCCGCTCAAAACGTTAAACCCTCCTTTCCTTCTTTCCTGAGCGTCCAATAATACTATATTTGTTCCATGTCCTTGCGTTGTGTTTTTTGTGCTTTCTTGTTTGGATTAACTTTATATATATATATATATATATATATAATATATATATATATATATATATATTATATATATATATATATATATATATATATATATATATATATATATATAATATATATATATATATGATGGACTCTCCCGTCAAAAACGACGTATGAGCCTTCAGCTTTTGCTGAACGACCTGCACAAATGACTTGTTTATAGCAATCAAATGTTCGTGCCGCACATGAGCTTACTCTCTTCATCGAATCGATGTTGTCTGAACTGGTGCACAGTGTGCCACACGTCAGGTGTCGAAGTGATGGCAGAGCAACGTGAGATGATGTGTTTTTGCTCAAGAACACAATGCACCACCCAGTAAAGTGTAATAGTAGGAGAATAAGAAGAGAGAGACAAAAGAAAGAGTAGTACCTTCAGAGAGGATGGGGAAGGGGAAAAGCGTAGCTGTACTAGGTAAGGTGGAATGAAGGTAGAGAGGAATGGGCAGAAGTGCGGGAGGGAAGATAGAAACAAAGAGAAGGAAATGACGAGAGGGAGAAGAAAGAGAATAAGATAGAGAAGAAACGATCGTGGAAGGAGAAAATTTCACTTACACATACATACTAACACACACGCACTAATACGAACACGCCCTAACACTTGCATACATACATAAATACGTCCACACACATTATTCTGTCCGGCAATGCAAGAAATTATATATACATTTATACATACGTACGTACGTACGTGCACACACACACACACATTTTTTTACGACATGGTTATACTAGTATTTATATGTAGAAGAAAGTATTCCTCTCTTTTATGGCTGAATGCGTTCACAACTAATAATTACTAGAAAGTACTATAATACTTTCAATGTGAATCCAAAATGAAACCAGCCATCAGCCAGGCGAATTAAGTCACACAAAATCACCAACTAAGCAGCCTCTACGGAGTTTCACAATCTGCTAGAAATAGCAGTCAAATTTTCCTCACATCACACCCTACCGTCTTGAAATAAAAGAAACATTGAATTATGTAGTCATAGATTGGCAATGCCAGAAAAAAGAATGGTTATGGATGGAATACCTTTCATCATCATTGGGGAAATTTTCAAGAATCAAAGAAGTTTGTATTGCTCTAACCTCAATAAAATATTGACGTAATTTATATAAACCATATCTTCATATTTAATTGCCTTTGGATCCAATCCTACAAAGTATTTTCAATCGAAATTTAATTATTAAACACACACGCACACATACATATACGACGGGTTTCCTGACAGTTTCCATTTTCTAAACTCACTTGCAAGGTATTGGTCTTCTATAGCCCAAGGCTCTAGTAGAAGACACGTGCCCAAGGCGTCACGAGGCGGAGCTTACGCTGAAAGCAAGTTTCTTAACTACACAGCTATGCCTGCGCTTAACAAAAACGAAATCACTTATTCAGTTGGAATAGTCAATCTATGTAAAAATATGTGCCAACAATACTTGCATAGCTGTAATCATTTTGATAATAATATATAAAAAAAAAGACGCGCGCGCCTGCGTACTCAATATGCACACACAATTAAAACAGAGAAAATGAAATATATATTCTTTCCGTTGTTTTGGAAAGCCTACAAAAGGCATAGGCATTGTATCTCCTTCTCTGACTATCTTATAATGGAAGACATTTTACCAGAAACTCAGTTTATTTTGTGCAAACGTAAGAGTATTTCCTTTCTATGTTTTATTTAAAGATGTAGTAAATAATTACCGTCCATAAAGTCACGGTTCTTTAGAGTTCTTGTTAATTCCTATTATGTTACTCAAATTTGTTATCTGGAATAATAGCTCTAATATACTTTTATGAAGTTTAAGATAAATGAAAAATATATATAACATGTATAGAAAATACATAAAGCATACAATACACATAAAGCAGTCACTTACCAATAAAACAATATAAAATTTGTAAATATTTTTTTGAAATAATTTTTTTCCAAATATATAAAATTTTAAGAGAAATACCTTGCTTGCACCAATTTTTAAGTATTTTAATGAGAAATTTTAAAATTAATGTTAAAACTACTTTTTCTTTTGATAAAATAAACGAATGGAATAATATAATCAGAATTTGTGCTTTTAGTTTTCTATGCCGAGTAAGACTAACGCTAAATGTCTTTCTTGATTCGCCGAAACTCTCAATTATAATAAGATAAATTTCAAATTAATGGAAGATCACTCATAGCTGGCAATTACAGTTGCAATATCTAGTTTTACTGAATAGTTACTTTGAAAGAAAACAAAACAAAAACAAACAAACAAACATCTCCGCACTGAACGTACAGGCGTTATCCATAAGCCAACTAGACAGAGATCTTGAAAACATTTTTCAATGAGCATATGACCTAGCACAGTGTAACAATTTTTGTTTTGTTTTTGGTCAGTAAATATTATTGCCTATTTGCTTCTATCTAAAAATCAAAGGAAATCACTACTAATCTTCAAACTTTGCTTTTGTGACCTGGACATCAATGTTTTGAAACTGACTTATTTTCTTTACATTCCAGACAGATTCAACGCTGAGTTGCTGAAGCAGAAATATTGATAAAGCAAATATTCTGCTCAATGCCACAGATCTGCCTTTTAGTTGCTTGACCATATCCACTTGAGCATGTCCCTTAGTGGTTGACAATATGTGCATCTCTGATCATGAGCAGGAGTAGTGGGAAAGCATCATAGCCATATGCTGAGAGAGATTCTTTGGGGTTTGAATAAATGTAACCTAAGCAAAGTTTGAGGAAATATTAACCATTTTTCATAATTTCTAGGGGTAAGTAAATAGGAAATAACAGTTGCTACTGCTACCTAAGGACAAAAATCGTGCTACACTTTGTAATGTCTAAGAAAACAAGACATGATTCAATGAAAGAATAGTAGAGAAATCTCTCTCTCTCTCTCAAAAAAAAAAATAACACAAAGGACAACAGTCATAAATATATAAAAATACAGAAGGTCAACATCACTCCAGTTTAGTTTGAGGTCTTCTCGATCCGGCTACACTTCAAGTTAAATAACCTCACCCTCCTTTAAATTCGTCAATCAACAGAAGATAACTTGTAGTTACATTGTTATATTTATCCTGGGTATGGATTTAACTTGCATCCGTTAGTGGGGCCCTGGTTCGTGAGTTTTAGGGTTTTGAGAAGCACGGAATTATTTCTTCATCAAAAGTCTTCTCTCACTCGGAGTAGTAGAATCTTTCAGGTTCCCAGCTATGGATTAATGAACTTTTCACGGAAGTGCCTCCAGGAAAAGTCAAAAATGGTATTTCACTGACACCCCCATAGGACCTAGGGAATATGAGGCCTTCAGCTCTTTAGCTGCTCATCTAAGAGAGAGTAATTCCATACAAGTCCTGCAATCTCATAAACTATTGGGCTCGTGGCAATTGTTGCACCAGACCAGTACAAGTTTGAAGGAGAAGAACAAAAGAGGGGGTTGGTTCTGCAAAAACCATTCCCACAATAATAAAAAACCTCTGCTGCCCTATAGCATAATTTATTGATTTTTTTTTTAAAAAAAAGGCTAACGGCAGTAAAGAAACATATATTCACACATTAAATTAGGGATAAAAAGTAACACAAACACATACACATATGCATACAAACACACATAACAAAGATATATACATATATGTGTATATATACATACACACATAATATATACATATATACATACATGTATGTGTGTGTGCGTGTATGTATGTATGTTACGCCTGCGCATTTTGAATTTGTTGACACTGTTAGTTGGAGTGGTTCATCTGAAGCGATAAGTTCGCTGATAGGTAAAGTTCCTTCTTTTTAGTGTTTCCAAATCCAAATTAAGAAATTTTGAGCTGACGATAGAAATGCTGATTTTATTTGGCTAATCTTGAAACGTTGACGTACTCAAATGATCTATGTACTTGTGATATTTTTCTGTATTTACCCTTAACAGGTCGGGCGGATTTCTTTCAACGTCTAGAAGTTTTCTTGGGAACGTCTCGTCCTTTACTCTTAGTGGGGGATTGGAATGCTACCTTGGACACGCATGTAGACTACGTGGGTAGAGATAGGAATAGACGGGGATGCAAATGCCTCAGAGACCTGCTCAGACGCTTTCAACTGTCTGACAGGTTCCGACTAGACCACCCGAATGCGCCAACGTGGACATGGAGCAACCGCATCGGGTCGTCGAGATCGTATCTAGATAGGATACTGTGGGACAGTAGATAGAGATAGCATAGGATGTCCACAATTCCACATAGTCAGCTACACGGATCACAAACTTGTGACATGTACGCTAGACTTAGGTAAGACACTTAGGCAGGGTCCCGGATACTGGAAACTAAACGCGTCTTTCCCATCGAGACAAGTTTTCAGAGACCGGATTAGCACACTAGTAAAGAGGGCTTTGACGGGAGCCATCATCAACAACAAATGGTGGTTTGCCCTCAAGAGAGCAGTAAAAGCAGAAGCGATTAGGTACAGCAAAGCACTAGCCATAGATAGAAATAGAGTAGAGGGTGAGCTAGTTAAGAAGCTAGAAGAGGCAATTAGAAGCGGCATCGCATCCGACGTTTTGGCGGCGAGGTTGGCCCTCGACCAACACTTCAACGCCAAACACGAAGGATGTGCTGTCAGAGCTAGGATGCGTGCTCTAAGGAACGAAGGTGTTGGAGCCGCGAGAGAGGCCCGGGTGGCAGAGGCGCAACAGGGCAACAAAGCCACCATTCGGTCACTGGTAGATGAACAGGGGCGCGAATTGCTCGAGCCAAGTAAAATGTGTGAGGCCTTTCAGCAGCATTTTGCCCGACTGTTCGGAACGAGTGGAGGGCAAGAACGTAGGGTGGACTTCAGTGCCTACCTACATAGCCTACCACGACTCTCGACAAGAAAGGCAGGGTGCTGCGAAGGTGCCATCACGGCGGCGGAAGTGCGAGAAGCGATGGCAGAATGCTCGAGGGACAAATCACCGGGTTTGGATGGTCTACCCTACGAGCTTTACAATTGTATGCCAGACTTGTTTGGAGATCTCTTGGCAGCAAAACGGGAGCATTCCTGGTTTTGTGAGCCGAGGAGCCGTAACACTGCTGAAGAAAGATCTAAACAAGGGAAATGTAATAGATAACTTTAGGCCCATCACTCTGCTTAATGCAGACTTGAAAATTTTGGCCAAGGTGCTAGCCAAGAGGTTGGCGCTTGTCATCGAGAAACTGGTCGACAAGGCGCAAACATGCGCCGTGCCAGGCCGGACCATCCATGACAACCTCCATCTGATGCGCTACATCATAGACAGGGTAGTTAACGAACCTGGCATGGGTGGGGCCCTGATCAACTTGGATCAATCGAAAGCCTTTGATAGGGTGGACCATCGATACTTGGAGGCAGTCCTGAGAGCGGCTGGTTCGGTCCCGTCTTCCGCGGCTGGATAGCTGCCTTGTACAGAGGCATCCGTTCGGTAATTCGCGTAAATGGACATCTATCGAGACCTTTCGACATTGCACGTTCGGTCCGTCAGGGATGCCCCCTCTCGGCGCTTCTATACGTATTGACTCTTGAGCCACTACTGCGGAAGCTGGCGACTCTAAGGGGCATCCCGCGAGAATTGGGATGCGGGACGAGCGTGTCTGCATACGCGGACGACGTCACCGTCATAGTGTCTAGCCACGAGCACATCGAGCTGGTCGGCGAGACACTGAAAAACTACGAAGCGGTGACAGGAGCGAAAATCAACCGGGAAAAGTCAGTGGGCTTGCGACTAGGCACCTGGAGAAGCAAGCCCATGCCGTCCACCAGCGCCTCCGTCGTGGGACGCTGGACCGACGGCCCGGTTGAGTTGCTCGGGGTCTGGTTTGGTCCGGACCTCCAAGTGGAGAAGAACTGGAACGAGATAACGAGTAGGGTGGTCACTCTCGCCCGGCAATGGGCCGAGAGGAAACTGTCCCTAAAAGGTCGAGCGGAGGTGGCGAACACGTACATCGCGTCCGTCATCTACTACCGCCTGACCGTCGTACCTTGTCCCGACCCTACCATCACCAAACTACAACGCATCCTCTTTCGCTTCTTGTGGAAAGGATGCGTCCCGATGGTCAGGCGATCCATTTGCTGTCAACACCCGTTAAAAGGAGGGCTGGGCATGCCGTGGTTGATGATGCGCAGACACGCGCTGAGACTGCGACATCTCTGGCTCTATGTAGACGACGGTGAACAGGTGTGGTCGCCGTTTGTGAGGCACGCTTTCCCGCAGCTCGTCTCCATGACCGAACTGCAGTCGTGGATCAAAAAGAGGCCGAGGAAGGGCGAATGGCACCGCGAGTGTCGCGTTGCTCTCAAGCAACTCTGCCGTCCTGGGTCGACCTTAAGTGACTTCAACACAACCAAAGCATTCTATAGGGGTTTAGTGGAGGGGAGGTACGACGACGAGCTCGGGGCGAACCTGGACGTCGACGAGGAGTACCTGACCCGCCTGTTCGGGACGACTTTCGGGCCAGGGCCCATGGACAACTTCCAGAGATCCCTGGCCTGGCAGTGCTACCGAGAAGCGCTACCCGTTCGGGATAAGCTCTACAGACACGGCTCGAGAAACACGGGGCCGACCTGCCCGAGATGCGGTCAGAGCGACGAAACCGTTCTGCACGCACTCGTTCAGTGTCCAACAATTTCCGACCTGTGGGCTTGTGTCGAACAACTGCTGTCACGTGTGGGACGAGTCGGTTTATCAGCTGAGTCTATCGTCAATATTGTCACGCCTCCTTCCTTCAAACGGGAAGGAAGAGCTATTTTCATCATCCTTGTGGCTATGGCGAAGGAATGTATCTGGTGGACGCGTCTGAAAGGATTGGAGACAAACACT